>NW_025963305.1:0-61544 GCF_020740725.1 Corvus hawaiiensis | reverse complement strand
AATGGGCGGGGCTAAGGGCGGGGTGGGCGGGGCTAAGGGCGGAGTGGGCGGGGCTAAAGCCGGAAGGGGCGGGGCTAAAGCCGGGAAAGGGCGGGGCTAAAGGGGGGGGCTTGCCGGGGCTCTACGGGCCGTAGGGGGGAGGCTAAAAGGGGAATGGGCGAGGCAGAATGGTGTATGGGCAGGGCTAAAGGGGGAAAGGCCGTGGCTGAAGGCGGAATGGGCGTGGCTAAAGGGGGAATGGGCGGGGCCAAGGGCAGGGGTGGGCGGGGCTAAGGGCGGAGTGGGCGGGGCTAAGGGCGGAGTGGGCGGGGCTAAAGCCGGAAGGGGCGGGGCTAAAGCCGGAAGGGGCGGGGCTAAAGGGGGGGGCTTGCCGGGGCTCTAGGGGCCGTAGGGGGGAGGCTAAAAGGGGAATGGGCGAGGCAGAATCGTGTATGGGCAGGGCTAAAGGGGGAAAGGCCGTGGCTGAAGGCGGAATGGGCGTGGCTAAAGGGGGGAATGGGCGGGGCCAAGGGCGGGGTGGGCGGGGCTAAGGGCGGAGTGGGCGGGGGCTAAAGCCGGAAGGGGCGGGGCTAAAGCCGGAAGGGGCGGGGCTAAATGCGGGGGGGGCTTGCCGGGGCTCTCGGGGCCGTAGGGGGGAGGCTAAAAGGGGGAATGGGCGAGGCAGAATGGTGTATGGGCAGGGCTAAAGGGGGAAAGGCCGTGGCTGAAGGCGGAATGGGCGTGGCTAAAGGGGGAATGGGCGGGGCCAAGGGCGGGGGTGGGCGGGGCCAAGGGCGGAGTGGGCGGGGCTAAAGCCGGAAGGGGCGGGGCTAAAGCCGGAAGGGGCGGGGCTAAAGGGGGGGGCTTGCCGGGGCTCTAGGGGCCGTAGGGGGGAGGCTCAAAGGGGAATGGGCGAGGCAGAATCGTGTATGGGCAGGGCTAAAGGGGGAAAGGCCGTGGCTGAAGGCGGAATGGGCGTGGCTAAAGGGGGAATGGGCGGGGTGGGCGGGGCCAAGGGCGGAGGTGGGCGGGCCTAAAGCCGGAAGGGGCGGGGCTAACGCCGGAAGGGGCGGGGCTAAAGGGGGGGGGGCTTGCCGGGGCTCTAGGGGCCGTAGGGGGGAGGCTAAAAGGGGAATGGGCGAGGCAGAATGGTGTATGGGCAGGGCTAAAGGGGGAAAGGCCGTGGCTGAAGGCGGAATGGGCGGGGCCAAGGGCGGGGTGGGCGGGGCTAAGGGCGGAGTGGGCGGGGCTAAAGCCGGAAGGGGCGGGGGCTAAAGGGGGGGGGGCTTGCCGGGGCTCTAGGGGCCGTAGGGGGGAGGCTAAAAGGGGAATGGGCGAGGCAGAATCGTGTATGGGCAGGGCTAAAGGGGGAAAGGCCGTGGCTGAAGGCGGAATGGGCGTGGCTAAAGGGGGAATGGGCGGGGCCAAGGGCGGGGTGGGCGGGGCTAAGGGCGGAGTGGGCGGGGCTAAAACCGGAAGGGGCGGGGCTAAAGCCGGAAGGGGCGGGGCTAAATCCGGAAGGGGCGGGGCTAAAGGGGGGGCTTGCCGGGGCTCTACGGGCCGTAGGGGGGAGGCTAAAAGGGGAATGGGCGAGGCAGAATCGTGTATGGGCAGGGCTAAAGGGGGAAAGGCCGTGGCTGAAGGCGGAATGGGCGTGGCTAAAGGGGGAATGGGCGGGGCCAAGGGCGGGGTGGGCGGGGCTAAGGGCGGAGTGGGCGGGGCTAAAGCCGGAAGGGGCGGGGCTAAAGGGGGGGGGCTTGCCGGGGCTCTAGGGGCCGTAGGGGGGAGGCTGAAAGGGGAATGGGCGAGGCAGAATCGTGTATGGGCAGGGCTAAAGGGGGAAAGGCCGTGGCTGAAGGCGGAATGGGCGTGGCTAAAGGGGGAATGGGCGGGGCCAAGGGCGGGGTGGGCGGGGCTAATGGCGGAGTGGGCGGGGCTAAAGCCGAATGGGGCGGGGGCTAAAGCCGGAAGGGGGCGGGGCTAAGGGGGGGGGCTTGCCGGGGCTCTAGGGGCCGTAGGGGGGAGGCTAAAAGGGGAATGGGCGAGGCAGAATCGTGTATGGGCAGGGCAAAAGGGGGAAAGGCCGTGGCTGAAGGCGGAATGGGCGTGGCTAAAGGGGGAATGGGCGGGGGCCAAGGGCGGGGTGGGCGGGGGCTAAGGGCGGAGTGGGCGGGGCTAAAGCCGGAAGGGGCGGGGCTAAAGGGGGGGGCTTGCCGGGGCTCTAGGGGCCGTAGGGGAGAGGCTAAAAGGGGGAATGGGCGAGGCAGAATCCTGTATGGGCAGGGCTAAAGGGGGAAAGGCCGTGGCTGAAGGCGGAATGGGCGTGGCTAAAGGGGGAATGGGCGGGGCCAAGGGCGGGGTGGGCGGGGCTAAGGGCGGAGTGGGCGGGGCTAAAGCCGGAAGGGGCGGGGCTAAAGGGGGGGGCTTGCCGGGGCTCTAGGGGCCGTAGGGGGGAGGCTAAAAGGGGAATGGGCGAGGCAGAATGGTGTATGGGCAGGGCTAAAGGGGGAAAGGCCGTGGCTGAAGGCGGAATGGGCGTGGCTAAAGGGGGAGATGGGCGGGGCCAAGGGCGGGGTGGGCGGGGCTAAGGGCGGAGTGGGCGGGGCTAAAACCTGAAGGGGCGGGGGCTAAAGCCGGAAGGGGCGGGGCTAAAGGGGGGGCTTGCCGGGGCTCTACGGGCCGTAGGGGGGGAGGCTAAAAGGGGAATGGGCGAGGCAGAATCGTGTATGGGCAGGGCTAAAGGGGGAAAGGCCGTGGCTGAAGGCGGAATGGGCGTGGCTAAAGGGGGAATGGGCGGGGCCAAGGGCGGGGTGGGCGGGGCTAAGGGCGGAGTGGGCGGGGCTAAAGCCGGAAGGGGCGGGGCTAAAGGGGGGGGGCTTGCCGGGGCTCTAGGGGCCGTAGGGGGGGAGGCTGAAAGGGGAATGGGCGAGGCAGAATGGTGTATGGGCAGGGCTAAAGGGGGAAAGGCCGTGGCTGAAGGCGGAATGGGCGTGGCTAAAGGGAGAATGGGCGGGGCCAAGGGCGGGGTGGGCGGGGGCTAAGGGCGGGGTGGGCGGGGCTAAGGGCGGAGTTGGGGGGCGGGGGCTAAAGCCGGAAGGGGCGGGGCTAAAGGGGGGGGGGGCTTGCCGGGGCTCTAGGGGCCGTAGGGGGGAGGCTAAAAGGGGGAATGGGCGAGGCAGAATCGTGTATGGGCAGGGCTAAAGGGGGAAAGGCCGTGGCTGAAGGCGGAATGGGCGTGGCTAAAGGGGGAATGGGCGGGGTGGGCGGGGCTAAGGGCGGAGTGGGCGGGGCTAAAGCCGGAAGGGGGGGGGCTAAAGCCGGAAGGGGCGGGGCTAAAGGGGGTGGGGCTTGCCGGGGCTCTAGGGGCCGTAGGGGGGAGGCTAAAAGGGGAATGGGCGAGGCAGAATGGTGTATGGGCAGGGCTAAAGGGGGAAAGGCCGTGGCTGAAGGCGGAATGGGCGTGGCTAAAGGGGGAATGGGCGGGGCCAAGGGCGGGGCGGGCGGGGCTAAGGGCGGAGTGGGCGGGGCTAAAGCCGGAAGGGGCGGGGCTAAAGCCGGAAGGGGCGGGGCTAAAGGGGGGGCTTGCCGGGGCTCTAGGGGCCGTAGGGGGGAGGCTAAAAGGGGAATGGGCGAGGCAGAATCGTGTATGGGCAGGGCTAAAGGGGGAAAGGCCGTGGCTGTAGGCGGAATGGGCGTGGCTAAAGGGGGAATGGGCGGGGCCAAGGGCGGGGTGGGCGGGGCTAAGGGCGGAGTGGGCGGGACTAAAGCCGGGAGGGGCGGGGGCTAAAGGGGGGGGCTTGCCGGGGCTCTAGGGGCCGTAGGGGAGAGGCTAAAAGGGGAATGGGCGAGGCAGAATCGTGTATGGGCAGGGCTAAAGGGGGAAAGGCCGTGGCTGAAGGCGGAATGGGCGTGGCTAAAGGGGGAATGGGCGGGGCCAAGGGCGGGGTGGGCGGGGCTAAAGCCGGAAGGGGCGGGGCTAAAGGGGGGGGGGCTTGCCGGGGCTCTAGGGGCCGTAGGGGGGAGGCCTGAAAGGGGAATGGGCGAGGCAGAATGGTGTATGGGCAGGGCTAAAGGGGGAAAGGCCGTGGCTGAAGGCGGAATGGGCGTGGCTAAAGGGGGAATGGGCGGGGGCCAAGGGCGGGGTGGGCGGGGCTAAGGGCGGAGTGGGCGGGGCTAAAACCGGAAGGGGCGGGGCTAAAACCGGAAGGGGCGGGGCTAAAGGGGGGGCTTGCCGGGGCTCTACGGGCCGTAGGGGGGAGGCTAAAAGGGGAATGGGCGAGGCAGAATCGTGTATGGGCAGGGCTAAAGGGGGAAAGGCCGTGGCTGAAGGCGGAATGGGCGTGGCTAAAGGGGGAATGGGCGGGGCCAAGGGCGGGGTGGGCGGGGGCTAAGGGCGGAGTGGGCGGGGCTAAAGCCGGAAGGGGCGGGGCTAAAGGGGGGGGGGCTTGCCGGGGCTCTAGGGGCCGTAGGGGGGAGGCTAAAAGGGGAATGGGCGAGGCAGAATCGTGTATGGGCAGGGCTAAAGGGGGAAAGGCCGTGGCTGAAGGCGGAATGGGCGTGGCTAAAGGGGGGAATGGGCGGGGCCAAGGGCGGGGTGGGCGGGGCTAAGGGCGGAGTGGGCGGGGCTAAAGCCGGAAGGGGCGGGGGCTAAAGCCGGGAGGGGCGGGGCTAAAGGGGGGGCTTGCCGGGGCTCTACGGGCCGTAGGGGGGAGGCTAAAAGGGGAATGGGCGAGGCAGAATGGTGTATGGGCAGGGCTAAAGGGGGAAAGGCCGTGGCTGAAGGCGGAATGGGCGTGGCTAAAGGGGGAATGGGCGGGGGCCAAGGGCGGGGTGGGCGGGGCTAAGGGCGGAGTGGGCGGGGCTAAAGCCGGAAGGGGCGGGGCTAAAGGGGGGGGCTTGCCGGGGCTCTAGGGGCCGTAGGGGGGAGGCTAAAAGGGGAATGGGCGAGGCAGAATGGTGTATGGGCAGGGCTAAAGGGGGAAAGGCCGTGGCTGAAGGCGGAATGGGCGTGGCTAAAGGGGGAATGGGCGGGGCCAAGGGCGGGGGTGGGCGGGGCTAAGGGCGGGGTGGGCGGGGCTAAAGCCGGAAGGGGCGGGGCTAAAGCCGGAAGGGGCCGGGGCTAAAGGGGGGGGCTTGCCGGGGCTCTAGGGGCCGTAGGGGGGGAGGCTAAAAGGGGAATGGGCGAGGCAGAATCGTGTATGGGCAGGGCTAAAGGGGGAAAGGCCGTGGCTGTAGGCGGAATGGGCGTGGCTAAAGGGGGAATGGGCGGGGCCAAGGGCGGGGTGGGCGGGGCTAAGGGCGGAGTGGGCGGGGCTAAAGCCGGAAGGGGGCGGGGCTAAAGGGGGGGGGGGGCTTGCCGGGGCTCTAGGGGCCGTAGGGGGAGAGGCTAAAAGGGGAATGGGCGAGGCAGAATCGTGTATGGGCAGGGCTAAAGGGGGAAAGGCCGTGGCTGAAGGCGGAATGGGCGTGGCTAAAGGGGGAATGGGCGGGGCCAAGGGCGGGGTGGGCGGGGCTAAAGCCGGAAGGGGCGGGGCTAAAGGGGGGGGGCTTGCCGGGGCTCTAGGGGCCGTAGGGGGGAGGCTGAAAGGGGAATGGGCGAGGCAGAATGGTGTATGGGCAGGGCTAAAGGGGGAAAGGCCGTGGCTGAAGGCGGAATGGGCGTGGCTAAAGGGGGAATGGGCGGGGCCAAGGGCGGGGTGGGCGGGGCTAAGGGCGGAGTGGGCGGGGCTAAAACCGGAAGGGGCGGGGCTAAAGCCGGAAGGGGCGGGGCTAAAGGGGGGGGCTTGCCGGGGCTCTACGGGCCGTAGGGGGGAGGCTAAAAGGGGAATGGGCGAGGCAGAATCGTGTATGGGCAGGGCTAAAGGGGGAAAGGCCGTGGCTGAAGGCGGAATGGGCGTGGCTAAAGGGGGAATGGGCGGGGCCAAGGGCGGGGTGGGCGGGGCCAAGGGCGGAGTGGGCGGGGCTAAAGCCGGAAGGGGCGGGGGCTAAAGGGGGGGGGGGCTTGCCGGGGCTCTAGGGGCCGTAGGGGGGAGGCTAAAAGGGGAGATGGGCGAGGCAGAATCGTGTATGGGCAGGGCTAAAGGGGGAAAGGCCGTGGCTGAAGGCGGAATGGGCGTGGCTAAAGGGGGAATGGGCGGGGCCAAGGGCGGGGTGGGCGGGGGCCAAGGGCGGAGTGGGCGGGGCTAAAGCCGGAAGGGGCGGGGCTAAAGGGGGGGGCTTGCCGGGGCTCTAGGGGCCGTAGGGGGGAGGCTGAAAGGGGAATGGGCGAGGCAGAATGGTGTATGGGCAGGGCTAAAGGGGGAAAGGCCGTGGCTGAAGGCGGAATGGGCGTGGCTAAAGGGGGAATGGGCGGGGCCAAGGGCGGGGTGGGCGGGGCTAAGGGCGGAGTGGGCGGGGCTAAAGCCGGAAGGGGCGGGGCTAAAGCCGGGAGGGGCGGGGCTAAAGGGGGGGCTTGCCGGGGCTCTACGGGCCGTAGGGGGGAGGCTAAAAGGGGAATGGGCGAGGCAGAATGGTGTATGGGCAGGGCTAAAGGGGGAAAGGCCGTGGCTGAAGGCGGAATGGGCGTGGCTAAAGGCGGGAATGGGCGGGGCCAAGGGCGGGGTGGGCGGGGCTAAGGGCGGAGTGGGCGGGGCTAAAGCCGGAAGGGGCGGGGCTAAAGGGGGGGGCTTGCCGGGGCTCTAGGGGCCGTAGGGGGGAGGCTAAAAGGGGAATGGGCGAGGCAGAATGGTGTATGGGCAGGGCTAAAGGGGGAAAGGCCGTGGCTGAAGGCGGAATGGGCGTGGCTAAAGGGGGAATGGGCGGGGCCAAGGGCGGGGTGGGCGGGGGCTAAAGGGCGGGGGTGGGCGGGGCTAAAGCCGGAAGGGGCGGGGCTAAAGCCGGAAGGGGCGGGGCTAAAGGGGGGGGCTTGCCGGGGCTCTAGGGGCCGTAGGGGGGAGGCTAAAAGGGGAATGGGCGAGGCAGAATCGTGTATGGGCAGGGCTAAAGGGGGAAAGGCCGTGGCTGAAGGCGGAATGGGCGTGGCTAAAGGGGGAATGGGCGGGGCCAAGGGCGGGGTGGGCGGGGCTAAGGGGCGGAGTGGGCGGGGCTAAAGCCGGAAGGGGCGGGGCTAAAGGGGGGGGGGCTTGCCGGGGCTCTAGGGGCCGTAGGGGGGAGGCTGAAAGGGGAATGGGCGAGGCAGAATCGTGTATGGGCAGGGCTAAAGGGGGAAAGGGCCGTGGCCTGAAGGCGGAATGGGCGTGGCTAAAGGGGGAATGGGCGGGGTGGGCGGGGCCAAGGGCGGAGTGGGCGGGCCTAAAGCCGGAAGGGGCGGGGCTAACGCCGGAAGGGCCGGGGCTAAAGGGGGGGGGCTTGCCGGGGGCTCTAGGGGCCGTAGGGGGGAGGCTAAAAGGGGGAATGGGCGAGGCAGAATGGTGTATGGGCAGGGCTAAAGGGGGAAAGGCCGTGGCTGAAGGCGGAATGGGCGTGGCTAAAGGGGGAATGGGCGGGGGCCAAGGGCGGGGTGGGCGGGGCCAAGGGCGGGGTGGGCGGGGCTAAAGCCGGAAGGGGCGGGGCTAAAGGGGGGGGCTTGCCGGGGCTCTAGGGGCCGTAGGGGGGAGGCTGAAAGGGGAATGGGCGAGGCAGAATGGTGTATGGGCAGGGCTAAAGGGGGAAAGGCCGTGGCTGAAGGCGGAATGGGCGTGGCTAAAGGGGGAATGGGCGGGGCCAAGGGCGGGGTGGGCGGGGCTAAGGGCGGAGTGGGCGGGGCTAAAGCCGGAAGGGGCGGGGCTAAAGCCGGAAGGGGCGGGGCTAAGGGGGGGGGCTTGCCGGGGCTCTAGGGGCCGTAGGGGGGAGGCTAAAAGGGGAATGGGCGAGGCAGAATCGTGTATGGGCAGGGCTAAAGGGGGAAAGGCCGTGGCTGAAGGCGGAATGGGCGTGGCTAAAGGGGGAATGGGCGGGGCCAAGGGCGGGGTGGGCGGGGCTAAGGGCGGAGTGGGCGGGGCTAAAGCCGGAAGGGGCGGGGCTAAAGGGGGGGCTTGCCGGGGCTCTAGGGGCCGTAGGGGAGAGGCTAAAAGGGGAATGGGCGAGGCAGAATCGTGTATGGGCAGGGCTAAAGGGGGAAAGGCCGTGGCTGAAGGCGGAATGGGACTGGCTAAAGGGGGAATGGGCGGGGCCAAGGGCGGGGTGGGCGGGGCTAAAGCCGAAAGGGGCGGGGCTAAAGGGGGGGGGCTTGCCGGGGCTCTAGGGGCCGTAGGGGGGAGGCTGAAAGGGGAATGGGCGAGGCAGAATCGTGTATGGGCAGGGCTAAAGGGGGAAAGGCCGTGGCTGAAGGCGGAATGGGCGTGGCTAAAGGGGGAATGGGCGGGGTGGCCAAGGGCGGGGTGGGCGGGGCTAAAACCGGAAGGGGCGGGGCTAAAGCCGGAAGCGGCGGGGCTAAAGGGGGGGGGGCTTGCCGGGGCTCTACGGGCCGTAGGGGGGAGGCTAAAAGGGGAATGGGCGAGGCAGAATCGTGTATGGGCCGGGCTAAAGGGGGAAAAGGCCGTGGCTGAAGGCGGAATGGGCGTGGCTAAAGGGGGAATGGGCGGGGGTGGGCGGGGCTAAGGGCGGAGTGGGCGGGGCTAAAGCCGGAAGGGGCGGGGCTAAAGCCGGAAGGGGCGGGGCTAAAGGGGGTGGGGCTTGCCGGGGCTCTAGGGGCCGTAGGGGGGAGGCTAAAAGGGGAATGGGCGAGGCAGAATCGTGTATGGGCAGGGCTAAAGGGGGAAAGGCCGTGGCTGAAGGCGGAATGGGCGTGGCTAAAGGGGGAATGGGCGGGGCCAAGGGCGGGGTGGGCGGGGCTAAGGGCGGAGTGGGCGGGGGCTAAAGCCGGAAGGGGCGGGGCTAAAGCCGGAAGGGGCGGGGCTAAAGGGGGGGGCTTGCCGGGGCTCTAGGGGCCGTAGGGGGGAGGCTAAAAGGGGAATGGGCAAGGCAGAATCGTGTATGGGCAGGGCTAAAGGGGGAAAGGCCGTGGCTGTAGGCGGAATGGGCGTGGCTAAACGGGGAATGGGCGGGGGCCAAGGGCGGGGTGGGCGGGGCTAAAGCCGGAAGGCGCGGGGCTAAAGGGGGGGGCTTGCCGGGGCTCTAGGGGCCGTAGGGGGGAGGCTAAAAGGGGAATGGGCGAGGCAGAATCGTGTATGGGCAGGGCTAAAGGGGGAAAGGCCGTGGCTGAAGGCGGAATGGGCGTGGCTAAAGGGGGGAATGGGCGGGGCCAAGGGCGGGGTGGGCGGGGCTAAGGGCGGAGTGGACGGGGCTAAAGCCGGAAGGGGCGGGGCTAAAGGGGGGGGGCTTGCCGGGGCTCTAGGGGCCGTAGGGGGGAGGCTGAAAGGGGAATGGGCGAGGCAGAATGGTGTATGGGCAGGGCTAAAGGGGGAAAGGCCGTGGCTGAAGGCGGAATGGGCGTGGCTAAAGGGGGAATGGGGCGGGGCCAAGGGCGGGGTGGGCGGGGCTAAGGGCGGAGTGGGCGGGGCTAAAGCCGGAAGGGGCGGGGCTAAAGGGGGGGGCTTGCGGGGCTCTAGGGGCCGTAGGGGGGAGGCTAAAAGGGGGAATGGGCGAGGCAGAATCGTGTATGGGCAGGGCTAAAGGGGGAAAGGCCGTGGCTGTAGGCGGAATGGGCGTGGCTAAAGGGGGAATGGGCGGGGCCAAGGGCGGGGGTGGGCGGGGCTAAGGGCGGAGAGTGGGCGGGGCTAAAGCTGGAAGGGGCGGGGGCTAAAGGGGGAGGCTTGCCGGGGCTCTAGGGGCCGTAGGGGGGAGGCTAAAAGGGGAATGGGCGAGGCAGAATCGTGTATGGGCAGGGCTAAAGGGGGAAAGGCCGTGGCTGAAGGCGGAATGGGCGTGGCTAAAGGGGGAATGGGCGGGGCCAAGGGCGGGGTGGGCGGGGCTAAGGGCGGAAGTGGGGCGGGGCTAAAGCCGGACGGGGCGGGGCTAAAGCCGGGAGGGGCGGGGCTAAAGGGGGGGGGCCTTGCCGGGGCTCTAGGGGCCGTAGGGGGGAGGCTAAAAGGGGAATGGGCGAGGCAGAATGGTGTATGGGCAGGGCTAAAGGGGGAAAGGCCGTGGCTGAAGGCGGAATGGGCATGGCTAAAGGGGGAATGGGCGGGGCCAAGGGCGGGGTGGGCGGGGCTAAGGGCGGAGTGGGCGGGGCTAAAGCCGGAAGGGGCGGGGCTAAAGGGGGGGGCTTGCCGGGGCTCTAGGGGCCGTAGGGGGGAGGCTAAAAGGGGAATGGGCAAGGCAGAATCGTGTATGGGCAGGGCTAAAGGGGGAAGGCCGTGGCTGAAGGCGGAATGGGCGTGGCTAAAGGGGGAATGGGCGGGGCCAAGGGCGGGGTGGGCGGGGCTAAGGGCGGAGTGGACGGGGCTAAAGCCGGAAGGGGGCGGGGCTAAAGGGGGGGGGCTTGCCGGGGCTCTAGGGGCCGTAGGGGGGAGGCTAAAAGGGGAATGGGCGAGGCAGAATCGTGTATGGGCAGGGCTAAAGGGGGAAAGGCCGTGGCTGAAGGCGGAATGGGCGTGGCTAAAGGGGGAATGGGCGGGGTGGGCGGGGCTAAGGGCGGAGTGGGCGGGGCTAAAGCCGGAAGGGGCGGGGCTAAAGCCGGAAGGGGCGGGGCTAAAGGGGGGGGGGCTTGCCGGGGCTCTAGGGGCCGTAGGGGGGAGGCTAAAAGGGGAATGGGCGAGGCAGAATCGTGTATGGGCAGGGCTAAAGGGGGAAAGGCCGTGGCTGAAGGCGGAATGGGCGTGGCTAAAGGGGAAATGGGGCGGGGCCAAGGGCGGGGTGGGCGGGGCTAAAGCCGGAAGGGGCGGGGATAAAGCCGGAAGGGGCGGGGCTAAGGGGGGGGGCTTGCCGGGGCTCTAGGGGCCGTAGGGGGGAGGCTAAAAGGGGAATGGGCGAGGCAGAATCGTGTATGGGCAGGGCTAAAGGGGGAAAGGCCGTGGCTGAAGGCGGAATGGGCGTGGCTAAAGGGGGAATGGGCGGGGCCAAGGGCGGGGTGGGCGGGGGCTAAGGGCGGAGTGGGCGGGGCTAAAGCCGGAAGGGGCGGGGCTAAAGGGGGGGGCTTGCCGGGGCTCTAGGGGCCGTAGGGGAGAGGCTAAAAGGGGAATGGGCGAGGCAGAATCCTGTATGGGCAGGGCTAAAGGGGGAAAGGCCGTGGCTGAAGGCGGAATGGGCGTGGCTAAAGGGGGAATGGGCGGGGCCATGGGCGGGGTGGGCGGGGCTAAGGGGCGGAGTGGGCGGGGCTAAAGCCGGAAGGGGCGGGGCTAAAGGGGGGGGCTTGCCGGGGCTCTAGGGGCCGTAGGGGGGAGGCTGAAAGGGGGAATGGGCGAGGCAGAATCGTGTATGGGCAGGGCTAAAGGGGGAAAGGCCGTGGCTGAAGGCGGAATGGGCGTGGCTAAAGGGGGAATGGGCGGGGCCAAGTGCGGGGTGGGCGGGGCTAAGGGCGGAGTGGGCGGGGCTAAAACCGGAAGGGGCGGGGCTAAAGGGGGGGGCTTGCCGGGGCTCTAGGGGCCGTAGGGGGGGAGGCTAAAAGGGGAATGGGCGAGGGCAGAATCGTGTATGGGCAGGGCTAAAGGGGGAAAGGCCGTGGCTGAAGGCGGAATGGGCGTGGCTAAAGGGGGAATGGGCGGGGCCAAGGGCGGGGTGGGCGGGGCTAAGGGCGGAGTGGGCGGGGCTAAAGCCGGAAGGGGCGGGGCTAAAGGGGGGGGCTTGCCGGGGCTCTAGGGGCCGTAGGGGGGAGGCTAAAAGGGGAATGGGCGAGGCAGAATCGTGTATGGGCAGGGCTAAAGGGGGAAAGGCCGTGGCTGAAGGCGGAATGGGCGTGGCTAAAGGGGGAATGGGCGGGGCCAAGGGCGGGGTGGGCGGGGCTAAAGCCGGAAGGGGCGGGGCTAAAGGGGGGGGCTTGCCGGGGCTCTAGGGGCCGTAGGGGGGAGGCTGAAAGGGGAATGGGCGAGGCAGAATCGTGTATGGGCAGGGCTAAAGGGGGAAAGGCCGTGGCTGAAGGCGGAATGGGCGTGGCTAAAGGGGGAATGGGCGGGGCCAAGTGCGGGGTGGGCGGGGCTAAAACCGGAAGGGGCGGGGGCTAAAGCCGGAAGGGGCGGGGCTAAAGGGGGGGGGGCTTGCCGGGGCTCTAGGGGCCGTAGGGGGGGAGGCTGAAAGGGGGAATGGGCAAGGCAGAATGGTGTATGGGCAGGGCTAAAGGGGGAAAGGCCGTGGCTGAAGGCGGAATGGGCGTGGCTAAAGAGGGAATGGGCGGGGCCAAGGGCGGGGTGGGCGGGGCTAAGGGCGGAGTGGGCGGGGCTAAAGGCGGAGTGGGCGGGGCTAAAGCCGGAAGGGGCGGGGCTAAAGGGGGGGGCTTGCGGGGCTCTAGGGGCCGTAGGGGGGGAGGCTAAAAGGGGAATGGGCAAGGCAGAATCGTGTATGGGCAGGGCTAAAGGGGGAAAGGCCGTGGCTGTAGGCGGAATGGGCGTGGCTAAAGGGGGAATGGGCGGGGCCAAGGGCGGGGTGGGCGGGGCTAAGGGCGGGGTGGGCGGGGCTAAGGGCGGAGTGGGCGGGGCTAAAACCGGAAGGGGCGGGGCTAAAGGGGGGGGGGGCCTTGCCGGGGCTCTAGGGGCCGTAGGGGGGGAGGCTAAAAGGGGAATGGGCGAGGCAGAATCGTGTATGGGCAGGGCTAAAGGGGGAAAGGCCGTGGCTGAAGGCGGAATGGGCGTGGCTAAAGGGGGAATGGGCGGGGCCAAGGGCGGGGCGGGCGGGGCTAAGGGCGGAGTGGGCGGGGCTAAAGCCGGAAGGGGCGGGGCTAAAGGGGGGGGCTTGCCGGGGCTCTAGGGGCCGTAGGGGGGAGGCTGAAAGGGGAATGGGCGAGGCAGAATGGTGTATGGGCAGGGCTAAAGGGGGAAAGGCCGTGGCTGAAGGCGGAATGGGCGTGGCTAAAGGGGGGAATGGGGCGGGGCCAAGGGCGGGGTGGGCGGGGCTAAGGGCGGAGTGGGCGGGGGCTAAGGGCGGAGTGGGCGGGGCTAAAGCCGGAAGGGGCGGGGCTAAAGGGGGGGCTTGCCGGGGCTCTAGGGGCCGTAGGGGGGAGGCTAAAAGGGGAATGGGCGAGGCAGAATCGTGTATGGGCAGGGCTAAAGGGGGAAAGGCCGTGGCTGTAGGCGGAATGGGCGTGGCTAAAGGGGGAATGGGCGGGGCCAAGGGCGGGTGGGCGGGGCTAAGGGCGGAGTGGGCGGGGCTAAAGCCGGAAGGGGCGGGGCTAAAGGGGGGGGCTTGCCGGGGCTCTAGGGGCCGTAGGGGGGAGGCTAAAAGGGGAATGGGCGAGGCAGAATCGTGTATGGGCAGGGCTAAAGGGGGAAAGGCCGTGGCTGAAGGCGGAATGGGCGTGGCTAAAGGGGGAATGGGCGGGGCCAAGGGCGGGGTGGGCGGGGCTAAGGGCGGAGTGGGCGGGGCTAAAGCCGGAAGGGGCGGGGATAAAGCCGGAAGGGGCGGGGGCTAAGGGGGGGGGGGGCTTGCCGGGGCTCTAGGGGCCGTAGGGGGGAGGCTAAAAGGGGAATGGGCGAGGCAGAATCGTGTATGGGCAGGGCTAAAGGGGGAAAGGCCGTGGCTGAAGGCGGAATGGGCGTGGCTAAAGGGGGAATGGGCGGGGCCAAGGGCGGGGTGGGCGGGGCTAAGGGCGGAGTGGGCGGGGTTAAAGCCGGAGTGGGGCGGGGCTAAAGCCGGAAGGGGCGGGGCTAAGGGGGGGGGGCTTGCCGGGGCTCTAGGGGCCGTAGGGGGGAGGCTAAAAGGGGAGATGGGCGAGGCAGAATCGTGTATGGGCAGGGGCTAAAGGGGGAAAGGCTGTGGCTGAAGGCGGAATGGGCGTGGCTAAAGGGGGAATGGGCGGGGCCAAGGGCGGGGTGGGCGGGGCTAAGGGCGGAGTGGGCGGGGCTAAAGCCGGAAGGGGCGGGGCTAAAGGGGGGGGCTTGCCGGGGGCTCTAGGGGCCGTAGGGGAGAGGCTAAAAGAGGAATGGGCGAGGCAGAATCCTGTATGGGCAGGGCTAAAGGGGGAAAGGCCGTGGCTGAAGGCGGAATGGGCGTGGCTAAAGGGGGAATGGGCGGGGTGGGCGGGGCTAAAGCCGGAAGGGGGCGGGGCTAAGGGCGGAGTGGGCGGGGCTAAAGCCGGAAGGGGCGGGGGGCTAAAGGGGGGTGGGGCTTGCCGGGGCTCTAGGGGCCGTAGGGGGGAGGCTAAAAGGGGAATGGGCGAGGCAGAATCGTGTATGGGCAGGGCTAAAGGGGGAAAGGCCGTGGCTGAAGGCGGAATGGGCGTGGCTAAAGGGGGAGATGGGCGGGGCCAAGGGCGGGGTGGGCGGGGCTAAAGGCGGAGTGGGCGGGGCTAAAGCCGGAAGGGGCGGGGCTAACGGGGGGGGGCTTGCCGGGGCTCTAGGGGCCGTAGGGGGGAGGCTAAAAGGGGAATGGGCGAGGCAGAATCGTGTATGGGCAGGCTAAAGGGGGAAAGGCCGTGGCTGAAGGCGGAATGGGCGTGGCTAAAGGGGGAACGGGCGTGGCCAAGGGCGGGGTGGGCGGGGCCAAGGGCGGGGTGGGCGGGGCTAAAGCCGGAAGGGGCGGGGCTAAAGCCGGAAGGGGCGGGGCTAAAGGGGGGGGGCTTGCCGGGGCTCTAGGGGCCGTAGGGGGGAGGCTAAAAGGGGAATGGGCGAGGCAGAATCGTGTATGGGCAGGGCTAAAGGGGGGAAAGGCTGTGGCTGAAGGCGGAATGGGCGTGGCTAAAGGGGGAATGGGCGGGGCCAAGGGCGGGGTGGGCGGGGCTAAGGGCGGAGTGGGCGGGGCTAAAGCCGGAAGGGGCGGGGCTAAAGGGGGGGGCTTGCCGGGGCTCTAGGGGCCGTAGGGGAGAGGCTAAAAGGGGAATGGCGCGAGGCAGAATCCTGTATGGGCAGGGCTAAAAGGGGGAAAGGCCGTGGCTGAAGGCGGAATGGGCGTGGCTAAAGGGGGAATGGGCGGGGTGGGCGGGCTAAGGGCGGAGGTGGGCGGGGCTAAAGCCGGAAGGGGCGGGGCTAAAGCCGGAAGGGGCGGGGGCTAAAGGGGGTGGGGCTTGCCGGGGCTCTAGGGGCCGTAGGGGGGAAGCTAAAAGGGGAATGGGCGAGGCAGAATCGTGTATGGGCAGGGCTAAAGGGGGAAAGGCCGTGGCTGAAGGCGGAATGGGCGTGGGCTAAAGGGGGAATGGGCGGGGCCAAGGGCGGGGTGGGCGGGGCTAAGGGCGGAGTGGGCGGGGCTAAAACCGGAAGGGGCGGGGCTAAAGCCGGAAGGGGCGGGGCTAAGGGGGGGGGCTTGCCGGGGCTCTAGGGGCCGTAGGGGGGAGGCTAAAAGGGGAATGGGCGAGGCAGAATGGTGTATGGGCAGGGCTAAAGGGGGAAAGGCCGTGGCTGAAGGCGGAATGGGCGTGGCTAAAGGGGGAATGGGCGGGGCCAAGGGCGGGGTGGGCGGGGCTAAGGGCGGAGTGGGCGGGGCTAAAGCCGGAAGGGGCGGGGCTAAAGGGGGGGCTTGCCGGGGCTCTAGGGGCCGTAGGGGAGAGGCTAAAAGGGGAATGGCGAGGCAGAATCGTGTATGGGCAGGGCTAAAGGGGGAAAGGCCGTGGCTGAAGGCGGAATGGGCGTGGCTAAAGGGGGAATGGGCGGGGCCAAGGGCGGGGGGTGGGCGGGGCTAAAGCCGGAAGGGGCGGGGCTAAAGGGGGGGCTTGCCGGGGCTCTAGGGGCCGTAGGGGGGAGGCTTGAAAGGGGAATGGGCGAGGCAGAATCGTGTATGGGCAGGGCTAAAGGGGGAAAGGCCGTGGCTGAAGGCGGAATGGGCGTGGCTAAAGGGGGAATGGGCGGGGTGGCCAAGGGCGGGGTGGGCGGGGCTAAAACCGGAAGGGGCGGGGCTAAAGCCGGAAGGGGCGGGCTAAAGGGGGGGGGGCTTGCCGGGGCTCTACGGCCGTAGGGGGGAGGCTAAAAGGGGAATGGGCGAGGCAGAATCGTGTATGGGCAGGGCTAAAGGGGGAAAGGCCGTGGCTGAAGGCGGAATGGGCGTGGCTAAAGGGGGAATGGGCGGGGTGGGCGGGGGCTAAGGGCGGAGTGGGCGGGGCTAAAGCCGGAAGGGGCGGGGCTAAAGCCGGAAGGGGCGGGGGCTAAAGGGGGTGGGGCTTGCCGGGGCTCTAGGGGCCGTAGGGGGGAGGCTAAAAGGGGAATGGGCGAGGCAGAATCGTGTATGGGCAGGGCTAAAGGGGGAAAGGCCGTGGCTGAAGGCGGAATGGGCGTGGCTAAAGGGGGAATGGGCGGGGCCAAGGGCGGGGTGGGCGGGGCTAAGGGCGGAGTGGGCGGGGCTAAAGCCGGAAGGGGCGGGGCTAAAGCCGGAAGGGGCGGGGCTAAAGGGGGGGCTTGCCGGGGCTCTAGGGGCCGTAGGGGGGAGGCTAAAAGGGGAATGGGCAAGGCAGATTCGTGTATGGGCAGGGCTAAAGGGGGAAAGGCGTGGCTGTAGGCGGAATGGGCGTGGCTAAAGGGGGAATGGGCGGGGCCAAGGGCGGGGTGGGCGGGGCTAAGGGCGGAGTGGGCGGGGCTAAAGCCGGAAGGGGCGGGGCTAAAGGGGGGGCTTGCCGGGGCTCTAGGGGCCGTAGGGGAGAGGCTAAAAGGGGAATGGGCGAGGCAGAATGGTGTATGGGCAGGGGCTAAAGGGGGAAAGGCCGTGGCTGAAGGCGGAATGGGCGTGGCTAAAGGGGAATGGGCGGGGCCAAGGGCGGGGTGGGCGGGGCTAAAGCCGGAAGGGGCGGGGCTAAAGGGGGGGGCTTGCGGGGCTCTAGGGGCCGTAGGGGGGAGGCTAAAAGGGGAATGGGCGAGGCAGAATCGTGTATGGGCAGGGCTAAAGGGGGGAAAGGCCGTGGCTGAAGGCGGAATGGGCGTGGCTAAAGGGGGAATGGGCGGGGCCAAGGGCGGGGTGGGCGGGGCTAAGGGCGGAGTGGGCGGGGCTAAAGCCGGAAGGGGCGGGGCTAAAGGGGGGGGCTTGCCGGGGGCTCTAGGGGCCGTAGGGGGGAGGCTAAAAGGGGAGATGGGCGAGGCAGAATGGTGTATGGGCAGGGCTAAAGGGGGAAAGGCCGTGGCTGAAGGCGGAATGGGCGTGGCTAAAGGGGGGAATGGGCGGGGGCCAAGGGCGGGGTGGGCGGGGCCAAGGGGCGGGGTGGGCGGGGCTAAAGCCGGAAGGGGCGGGGCTAAAGCCGGAAGGGGCGGGGGCTAAGGGGGGGGGCTTGCCGGGGCTCTAGGGGCCGTAGGGGGGGAGGCTAAAAGGGGAGATGGGCGAGGCAGAATCGTGTATGGGCAGGGCTAAAGGGGGGAAAGGCCGTGGCTGAAGGCGGAATGGGCGTGGCTAAAGGGGGAATGGGCGGGGCCAAGGGCGGGGTGGGCGGGGCTAAGGGCGGAGTGGGCGGGGCTAAAGCCGGAAGGGGGCGGGGCTAAAGGGGGGGGGCTTGCCGGGGCTCTAGGGGCCGTAGGGGAGAGGCTAAAAGGGGAATGGGCGAGGGCAGAATCCTGTATGGGCAGGGCCTAAAGGGGGAAAGGCCGTGGCTGAAGGCGGAATGGGCGTGGCTAAAGGGGGAATGGGCGGGGCCAAGGGCGGGGTGGGCGGGGCTAAAGCCGAAGGGGGCGGGGCTAAAGCCGGAGTGGGCGGGGCTAAAGCCGGAAGGGGCGGGGCTAAGGGGGGGGGCTTGCCGGGGCTCTAGGGGCCGTAGGGGGGAGGCTAAAAGGGGAATGGGCGAGGCAGAATGGTGTATGGGCAGGGCTAAAGGGGGAAAGGCCGTGGCTGAAGGCGGAATGGGCGTGGCTAAAGGGGGAATGGGCGGGGCCACGGGCGGGGTGGGCGGGGCTAAAGGCGGAGTGGGCGGGCTAAAGCCGGAAGGGGCGGGGGCTAAAGGGGGGGGCTTGCCGGGGCTCTAGGGGCCGTTAGGGGGGAGGCTAAAAGGGGGTATGGGCGAGGCAGAATGGTGTAATGGGCAGGGCTAAAGGGGGAAAGGCCGTGGCTGAAGGCGGAATGGGCGTGGCTAAAGGGGGAATGGGCGGGGCCAAGGGCGGGGTGGGCGGGGGCTAAAGCCGGAAGGGGCGGGGGCTAAAGGGGGGGGGCTTGCCGGGGCTCTAGGGGCCGTAGGGGGGAGGCTAAAAGGGGAATGGGCGAGGCAGAATGGTGTATGGGCAGGGCTAAAGGGGGAAAGGCCGTGGCTGAAGGCGGAATGGGCGTGGCTAAAGGGGGGAATGGGCGGGGCCAAGGGCAGGGTGGGCGGGGCTAAGGGCGGAGTGGGCGGGGCTAAGGGCGGAGTGGGCGGGGCTAAAGCCGGAAGGGGCGGGGCTAAAGGGGGGGGGCTTGCCGGGGGCTCTAGGGGCCGTAGGGGGGAGGCTAAAAGGGGAATGGGCGAGGCAGAATGGTGTATGGGCAGGGCTAAAGGGGGGAAAGGCCGTGGCTGAAGGCGGAATGGGCGTGGCTAAAGGGGGGGAATGGGCGGGGCCAAGGGCGGGGTGGGCGGGGCTAAGGGCGGAGTGGGCGGGGCTAAGGGCGGAGTGGGCGGGGCTAAAGCCGGAAGGGGCGGGGCTAAAGGGGGGGGGCTTGCGGGGCTCTAGGGGCCGTAGGGGGGAGGCTAAAAGGGGAATGGGCAAGGCAGAATCGTGTATGGGCAGGGCTAAAGGGGGAAAGGCCGTGGCTGAAGGCGGAATGGGCGTGGCTAAAGGGGGAATGGGCGGGGTGGGCGGGGCTAAGGGCGGAGTGGGCGGGGCTAAAGCCGGAAGGGGCGGGGCTAAAGCCGGAAGGGGCGGGGCTAAAGGGGGGGGGCTTGCCGGGGCTCTAGGGGCCGTAGGGGGGAGGCTAAAAGGGGAATGGGCGAGGCAGAATCGTGTATGGGCAGGGCTAAAGGGGGAAAGGCCGTGGCTGAAGGCGGAATGGGCGTGGCTAAAGGGGGAATGGGCGGGGCCAAGGGCGGGGTGGGCGGGGCTAAGGGCGGAGTGGGCGGGGCTAAAGCCGGAAGGGGCGGGGCTAAAGCCGGAAGGGGCGGGGCTAAGGGGGGGGGCTTGCCGGGGCTCTAGGGGCCATAGGGGGGAGGCTAAAAGGGGAATGGGCGAGGCAGAATCGTGTATGGGCAGGGCTAAAGGGGGAAAGGCTGTGGCTGAAGGCGGAATGGGCGTGGCTAAAGGGGGAATGGGCGGGGGCCAAGGGCGGGGTGGGCGGGGCTAAGAACGGAGTGGGCGGGGCTAAAGCCGGAAGGGGCGGGGCTAAAGGGGGGGGCTTGCCGGGGCTCTAGGGGCCGTAGGGGAGAGGCTAAAAGGGGAATGGGCGAGGCAGAATCCTGTATGGGCAGGGCTAAAGGGGGAAAGGCCGTGGCTGAAGGCGGAATGGGCGTGGCTAAAGGGGGAATGGGCGGGGCCAAGGGCGGGGTGGGCGGGGCTAAGGGCGGAGTGGGCGGGGCTAAAGCCGGAAGGGGCGGGGCTAAAGGGGGGGGCTTGCCGGGGCTCTAGGGGCCGTAGGGGAGAGGCTAAAAGGGGAATGGGCGAGGCAGAATCGTGTATGGGCAGGGCTAAAGGGGGAAAGGCCGTGGCTGAAGGCGGAATGGGCGTGGCTAAAGGGGGAATGGGCGGGGCCAAGGGCGGGGTGGGCGGGGCTAGAGCCGGAAGGGGCGGGGCTAAAGCCGGAAGGGGCGGGGCTAAAGGGGGGGGGGCTTGCCGGGGCTCTAGGGGCCGTAGGGGGGAGGCTAAAAGGGGAATGGGCGAGGCAGAATCGTGTATGGGCAGGGCTAAAGGGGGAAAGGCCGTGGCTGAAGGCGGAATGGGCGTGGCTAAAGGGGGAATGGGCGGGGCCAAGGGCGGGGTGGGCGGGGCTAAGGGCGGAGTGGGCGGGGATAAAGCCGGAAGGGGCGGGGCTAAAGCCGGAAGGGGCGGGGCTAAGGGGGGGGGCTTGCCGGGGCTCTAGGGGCCGTAGGGGGGGAGGCTAAAAGGGGAATGGGCGAGGCAGAATCGTGTATGGGCAGGGCTAAAGGGGGAAAGGCTGTGGCTGAAGGCGGAATGGGCGTGGCTAAAGGGGGAATGGGCGGGGCCAAGGGCGGGGTGGGCGGGGCTAAGGGCGGAGTGGGCGGGGCTAAAGCCGGAAGGGGCGGGGCTAAAGGGGGGGGCTTGCCGGGGCTCTAGGGGCCGTAGGGGAGAGGATAAAAGGGGAATGGGCGAGGCAGAATCCTGTATGGGCAGGGCTAAAGGGGGAAAGGCCGTGGCTGAAGGCGGAATGGGCGTGGCTAAAGGGGGAATGGGCGGGGTGGGCGGGGCTAAGGGCGGAGTGGGCGGGGCTAAAGTCGGAAGGGGCGGGGCTAAAGCCGGAAGGGGCGGGGCTAAAGGGGGTGGGGCTTGCCGGGGCTCTAGGGGCCGTAGGGGGGAGGCTAAAAGGGGAATGGGCGAGGCAGAATCGTGTATGGGCAGGGCTAAAGGGGGAAAGGCCGTGGCTGAAGGCGGAATGGGCGTGGCTAAAGGGAAAATGGGCGGGGCCAAGGGCGGGGTGGGCGGGGCTAAGGGCGGAGTGGGCGGGGCTAAAGCCGGAAGGGGCGGGGCTAAAGCCGGAAGGGGCGGGGCTAAGGGGGGGGGCTTGCCGGGGCTCTAGGGGCCGTAGGGGGGAGGCTCAAAGGGGAATGGGCGAGGCAGAATCGTGTATGGGCAGGGCTAAAGGGGGAAAGGCCGTGGCTGAAGGCGGAATGGGCGTGGCTAAAGGGGGAATGGGCGGGGCTAAAACCGGAAGGGGCGGGGCTAAAGCCGGAAGGGGCGGGGCTAAAGGGGGGGGCTTGCCGGGGCTCTAGGGGCCGTAGGGGGGAGGCTAAAAGGGGAATGGGCGAGGCAGAATCGTGTATGGGCAGGGCTAAAGGGGGAAAGGCCGTGGCTGAAGGCGGAATGGGCGTGGCTAAAGGGGGAATGGGCGGGGCCAAGGGCGGGGTGGGCGGGGCTAAGGGCGGAGTGGGCGGGGCTAAAGCCGGAAGGGGCGGGGCTAAAGGGGGGGGGCTTGCCAGGGCTCTAGGGGCCGTAGGGGGGAGGCTAAAAGGGGAATGGGCGAGGCAGAATCGTGTATGGGCAGGGCTAAAGGGGGAAAGGCCGTGGCTGAAGGCGGAATGGGCGTGGCTAAAGGGGGAATGGGCGGGGCCAAGGGCGGGGTGGGCGGGGCTAAGGGCGGAGTGGGCGGGGCTAAAACCGGAAGGGGCGGGGCTAAAGCCGGAAGGGGCGGGGCTAAAGGGGGGGGCTTGCCGGGGCTCTAGGGGCCGTAGGGGGGAGGCTAAAAGGGGAATGGGCGAGGCAGAATCGTGTATGGGCAGGGCTAAAGGGGGAAAGGCCGTGGCTGAAGGCGGAATGGACGTGGCTAAAGGGGGAATGGGCGGGGCCAAGGGCGGGGTGGGCGGGGCTAAGGGCGGAGTGGGCGGGGCTAAAGCCGGAAGGGGCGGGGCTAAAGCCGGAAGGGGCGGGGCTAAGGGGGGGGGCTTGCCGGGGCTCTAGGGGCCGTAGGGGGGAGGCTAAAAGGGGAATGGGCAAGGCAGAATCGTGTATGGGCAGGGCTAAAGGGGGAAAGGCTGTGGCTGAAGGCGGAATGGGCGTGGCTAAAGGGGGAATGGGCGGGGCCAAGGGCGGGGTGGGCGGGGCTAAGGGCGGAGTGGGCAAGGCTAAGGGCGGAGTGGGCGGGGCTAAAGCCGGAAGGGGCGGGGCTAAAGGGGGGGGCTTGCGGGGCTCTAGGGGCCGTAGGGGGGAGGCTAAAAGGGGAATGGGCAAGGCAGAATCGTGTATGGGCAGGGCTAAAGGGGGAAAGGCCGTGGCTGTAGGCGGAATGGGCGTGGCTAAAGGGGGAATGGGCGGGGCCAAGGGCGGGGTGGGCGGGGCTAAGGGCGGAGTGGACGGGGCTAAAGCCGGACGGGGCGGGGCTAACGGGGGGGGCTTGCCGGGGCTCTAGGGGCCGTAGGGGGGAGGCTCAAAGGGGAATGGGCGAGGCAGAATCGTGTATGGGCAGGGCTAAAGGGGGAAAGGCCGTGGCTGAAGGCGGAATGGGCGTGGCTAAAGGGGGAATGGGCGGGGTGGGCGGGGCTAAGGGCGGAGTGGGCGGGGCTAAAGCCGGAAGGGGCGGGGCTAAAGCCGGAAGGGGCGGGGCTAAAGGGGGGGGGCTTGCCGGGGCTCTAGGGGCCGTAGGGGGGAGGCTAAAAGGGGAATGGGCGAGGCAGAATCGTGTATGGGCAGGGCTAAAGGGGGAAAGGCCGTGGCTGAAGGCGGAATGGGCGTGGCTAAAGGGGGAATGGGCGGGGCCAAGGGCGGGGTGGGCGGGGCTAAGGGCGGAGTGGGCGGGGCTAAAGCCGGAAGGGGCGGGGCTAAAGCCGGAAGGGGCGGGGCTAAGGGGGAGGCTTGCCGGGGCTCTAGGGGCCGTAGGGGGGAGGCTAAAAGGGGAATGGGCGAGGCAGAATCGTGTATGGGCAGGGCTAAAGGGGGAAAGGCCGTGGCTGAAGGCGGAATGGGCGTGGCTAAAGGGGGAATGGGCGGGGCCAAGGGCGGGGTGGGCGGGGCTAAGGGAGGAGTGGGCGGGGCTAAAGCCGGAAGGGGCGGGGCTAAAGGGGGGGGCTTGCCGGGGCTCTAGGGGCCGTAGGGGAGAGGCTAAAAGGGGAATGGGCGAGGCAGAATCCTGTATGGGCAGGGCTAAAGGGGGAAAGGCCGTGGCTGAAGGCGGAATGGGCGTGGCTAAAGGGGGAATGGGCGGGGTGGGCGGGGCTAAGGGCGGAGTGGGCGGGGCTAAAGCCGGAAGGGGCGGGGCTAAAGCCGGAAGGGGCGGGGCTAAAGGGGGTGGGGCTTGCCGGGGCTCTAGGGGCCGTAGGGGGGAGGCTAAAAGGGGAATGGGCGAGGCAGAATCGTGTATGGGCAGGGCTAAAGGGGGAAAGGCCGTGGCTGAAGGCGGAATGGGCGTGGCTAAAGGGGGAATGGGCGGGGCCAAGGGCGGGGTGGGCGGGGCTAAAGCCGGAAGGGGCGGGGCTAAAGCCGGAAGGGGCGGGGCTAAAGGGGGGGGGGCTTGCCGGGGCTCTAGGGGCCGTAGGGGGGAGGCTAAAAGGGGAATGGGCGAAGCAGAATCGTGTATGGGCAGGGCTAAAGGGGGAAAGGCCGTGGCTGAAGGCGGAATGGGCGTGGCTAAAGGGGGAATGGGCGGGGCCAAGGGCGGGGTGGGCGGGGCTAAGGGCGGAGTGGGCGGGGCTAAAGCCGGAAGGGGCGGGGCTAAAGCCGGAAGGGGCGGGGCTAAGGGGGGGGGGCTTGCCGGGGCTCTAGGGGCCGTAGGGGGGAGGCTAAAAGGGGAATGGGCGAGGCAGAATCGTGTATGGGCAGGGCTAAAGGGGGAAAGGCTGTGGCTGAAGGCGGAATGGGCGTGGCTAAAGGGGGAATGGGCGGGGCCAAGGGCGGGGTGGGCGGGGCTAAGGGCGGAGTGGGCGGGGCTAAAGCCGGAAGGGGCGGGGCTAAAGCCGGAAGGGGCGGGGCTAAAGGGGGTGGGGCTTGCCGGGGCTCTAGGGGCCGTAGGGGGGAGGCTAAAAGGGGAATGGGCGAGGCAGAATCGTGTATGGGCAGGGCTAAAGGGGGAAAGGCCGTGGCTGAAGGCGGAATGGGCGTGGCTAAAGGGGGAATGGGCGGGGCCAAGGGCGGGGTGGGCGGGGCTAAGGGCGGAGTGGGCGGGGCTAAAGCCGGAAGGGGCGGGGCTAAAGCCGGAAGGGGCGGGGCTAAGGGGGGGGGCTTGCCGGGGCTCTAGGGGCCGTAGGGGGGAGGCTAAAAGGGGAATGGGCGAGGCAGAATCGTGTATGGGCAGGGCTAAAGGGGGAAAGGCCGTGGCTGAAGGCGGAATGGGCGTGGCTAAAGGGGGAATGGGCGGGGCTAAAACCGGAAGGGGCGGGGCTAAAGCCGGAAGGGGCGGGGCTAAAGGGGGGGGCTTGCCGGGGCTCTACGGGCCGTAGGGGGGAGGCTAAAAGGGGAATGGGCGAGGCAGAATCGTGTATGGGCAGGGCTAAAGGGGGAAAGGCCGTGGCTGAAGGCGGAATGGGCGTGGCTAAAGGGGAAATGGGCGGGGCCAAGGGCGGGGTGGGCGGGGCTAAAGCCGGAAGGGGCGGGGATAAAGCCGGAAGGGGCGGGGCTAAGGGGGGGGGCTTGCCGGGGCTCTAGGGGCCGTAGGGGGGAGGCTAAAAGGGGAATGGGCGAGGCAGAATCGTGTATGGGCAGGGCTAAAGGGGGAAAGGCCGTGGCTGAAGGCGGAATGGGCGTGGCTAAAGGGGGAATGGGCGGGGCCAAGGGCGGGGTGGGCGGGGCTAAGGGCGGAGTGGGCGGGGCTAAAGCCGGAAGGGGCGGGGCTAAAGGGGGGGGCTTGCCGGGGCTCTAGGGGCCGTAGGGGAGAGGCTAAAAGGGGAATGGGCGAGGCAGAATCCTGTATGGGCAGGGCTAAAGGGGGAAAGGCCGTGGCTGAAGGCGGAATGGGCGTGGCTAAAGGGGGAATGGGCGGGGCCATGGGCGGGGTGGGCGGGGCTAAGGGCGGAGTGGGCGGGGCTAAAGCCGGAAGGGGCGGGGCTAAAGGGGGGGGCTTGCCGGGGCTCTAGGGGCCGTAGGGGGGAGGCTGAAAGGGGAATGGGCGAGGCAGAATCGTGTATGGGCAGGGCTAAAGGGGGAAAGGCCGTGGCTGAAGGCGGAATGGGCGTGGCTAAAGGGGGAATGGGCGGGGCCAAGTGCGGGGTGGGCGGGGCTAAGGGCGGAGTGGGCGGGGCTAAAACCGGAAGGGGCGGGGCTAAAGGGGGGGGCTTGCCGGGGCTCTAGGGGCCGTAGGGGGGAGGCTAAAAGGGGAATGGGCGAGGCAGAATCGTGTATGGGCAGGGCTAAAGGGGGAAAGGCCGTGGCTGAAGGCGGAATGGGCGTGGCTAAAGGGGGAATGGGCGGGGCCAAGGGCGGGGTGGGCGGGGCTAAGGGCGGAGTGGGCGGGGCTAAAGCCGGAAGGGGCGGGGCTAAAGGGGGGGGCTTGCCGGGGCTCTAGGGGCCGTAGGGGGGAGGCTAAAAGGGGAATGGGCGAGGCAGAATCGTGTATGGGCAGGGCTAAAGGGGGAAAGGCCGTGGCTGAAGGCGGAATGGGCGTGGCTAAAGGGGGAATGGGCGGGGCCAAGGGCGGGGTGGGCGGGGCTAAAGCCGGAAGGGGCGGGGCTAAAGGGGGGGGCTTGCCGGGGCTCTAGGGGCCGTAGGGGGGAGGCTGAAAGGGGAATGGGCGAGGCAGAATCGTGTATGGGCAGGGCTAAAGGGGGAAAGGCCGTGGCTGAAGGCGGAATGGGCGTGGCTAAAGGGGGAATGGGCGGGGCCAAGTGCGGGGTGGGCGGGGCTAAAACCGGAAGGGGCGGGGCTAAAGCCGGAAGGGGCGGGGCTAAAGGGGGGGGGCTTGCCGGGGCTCTAGGGGCCGTAGGGGGGAGGCTGAAAGGGGAATGGGCAAGGCAGAATGGTGTATGGGCAGGGCTAAAGGGGGAAAGGCCGTGGCTGAAGGCGGAATGGGCGTGGCTAAAGAGGGAATGGGCGGGGCCAAGGGCGGGGTGGGCGGGGCTAAGGGCGGAGTGGGCGGGGCTAAAGGCGGAGTGGGCGGGGCTAAAGCCGGAAGGGGCGGGGCTAAAGGGGGGGGCTTGCGGGGCTCTAGGGGCCGTAGGGGGGAGGCTAAAAGGGGAATGGGCAAGGCAGAATCGTGTATGGGCAGGGCTAAAGGGGGAAAGGCCGTGGCTGTAGGCGGAATGGGCGTGGCTAAAGGGGGAATGGGCGGGGCCAAGGGCGGGGTGGGCGGGGCTAAGGGCGGGGTGGGCGGGGCTAAGGGCGGAGTGGGGCGGGGCTAAAACCGGAAGGGGCGGGGCTAAAGGGGGGGGGGGCCTTGCCGGGGCTCTAGGGGCCGTAGGGGGGAGGCTAAAAGGGGAATGGGCGAGGCAGAATCGTGTATGGGCAGGGCTAAAGGGGGAAAGGCCGTGGCTGAAGGCGGAATGGGCGTGGCTAAAGGGGGAATGGGCGGGGCCAAGGGCGGGGCGGGCGGGGCTAAGGGCGGAGTGGGCGGGGCTAAAGCCGGAAGGGGCGGGGCTAAAGGGGGGGGCTTGCCGGGGCTCTAGGGGCCGTAGGGGGGAGGCTGAAAGGGGAATGGGCGAGGCAGAATGGTGTATGGGCAGGGCTAAAGGGGGAAAGGCCGTGGCTGAAGGCGGAATGGGCGTGGCTAAAGGGGGAATGGGCGGGGCCAAGGGCGGGGTGGGCGGGGCTAAGGGCGGAGTGGGCGGGGCTAAGGGCGGAGTGGGCGGGGCTAAAGCCGGAAGGGGCGGGGCTAAAGGGGGGGGCTTGCCGGGGCTCTAGGGGCCGTAGGGGGGAGGCTAAAAGGGGAATGGGCGAGGCAGAATCGTGTATGGGCAGGGCTAAAGGGGGAAAGGCCGTGGCTGTAGGCGGAATGGGCGTGGCTAAAGGGGGAATGGGCGGGGCCGAAGGGCGGGGGTGGGCGGGGCTAAGGGCGGAGTGGGCGGGGCTAAAGCCGGAAGGGGCGGGGCTAAAGGGGGGGGCTTGCCGGGGCTCTAGGGGCCGTAGGGGGGAGGCTAAAAGGGGAATGGGCGAGGCAGAATCGTGTATGGGCAGGGCTAAAGGGGGAAAGGCCGTGGCTGAAGGCGGAATGGGCGTGGCTAAAGGGGGGAATGGGCGGGGCCAAGGGCGGGGTGGGCGGGGCTAAGGGCGGAGTGGGCGGGGCTAAAGCCGGAAGGGGCGGGGATAAAGCCGGAAGGGGCGGGGGCTAAGGGGGGGGGGGCTTGCCGGGGGCTCTAGGGGCCGTAGGGGGGAAAAGGGGAATGGGCGAGGCAGAATCGTGTATGGGCAGGGCTAAAGGGGGAAAGGCCGTGGCTGAAGGCGGAATGGGCGTGGCTAAAGGGGGAATGGGCGGGGCCAAGGGCGGGGTGGGCGGGGCTAAGGCGGAGTGGGCGGGGTTAAAGCCGGAGTGGGCGGGGCTAAAGCCGGAAGGGGCGGGGGCTAAGGGGGGGGGCTTGCCGGGGCTCTAGGGGCCGTAGGGGGGGAGGCTAAAAGGGGAATGGGCGAGGCAGAATCGTGTATGGGCAGGGCTAAAGGGGGAAAGGCTGTGGCTGAAGGCGGAATGGGCGTGGCTAAAGGGGGAATGGGCGGGCCAAGGGCGGGGTGGGCGGGGCTAAGGGCGGAGTGGGCGGGGCTAAAGCCGGAAGGGGCGGGGCTAAAGGGGGGGGCTTGCCGGGGCTCTAGGGGCCGTAGGGGAGAGGCTAAAAGAGGAATGGGCGAGGCAGAATCCTGTATGGGCAGGGCTAAAGGGGGAAAGGCCGTGGCTGAAGGCGGAATGGGCGTGGCTTAAGGGGAATGGGCGGGGTGGGCGGGGCTAAAGCCGGAAGGGGCGGGGGCTAAGGGCGGAGTGGGCGGGGCTAAAGCCGGAAGGGGCGGGGCTAAAGGGGGTGGGGCTTGCCGGGGCTCTAGGGCCGTAGGGGGGAGGCTTAAAAGGGGAATGGGCGAGGCAGAATCGTGTATGGGCAGGGCTAAAGGGGGAAAGGCCGTGGCTGAAGGCGGAATGGGCGTGGCTAAAGGGGGAATGGGCGGGGCCAAGGGCGGGGTGGGCGGGGCTAAAGGCGGAGGTGGGCGGGGCTAAAGCCGGAAGGGGCGGGGCTAACGGGGGGGGGCTTGCCGGGGCTCTAGGGGCCGTAGGGGGGAGGCTAAAAGGGGAATGGGCGAGGCAGAATCGTGTATGGGCAGGGCTAAAGGGGAAAGGCCGTGGTGCTGAAGGCGGAATGGGCGTGCTAAAGGGGGAACGGGCGTGGCCAAGGGCGGGGTGGGCGGGGCCAAGGGCGGGGTGGGCGGGGCTAAAGCCGGAAGGGGCGGGGCTAAGCCGGAAGGGGCGGGGCTAAAGGGGGGGGGCTTGCCGGGGCTCTAGGGGCCGTAGGGGGGAGGCTAAAAGGGGAAATGGGCGAGGCAGAATCGTGTATGGGCAGGGCTAAAGGGGGAAAGGCTGTGGCTGAAGGCGGAATGGGCGTGGCTAAAGGGGGAATGGGCGGGGCCAAGGGCGGGGTGGGCGGGGCTAAGGGCGGAGTGGGCGGGGCTAAAGCCGGAAGGGGCGGGGCTAAAGGGGGGGGCTTGCCGGGGCTCTAGGGGCCGTAGGGGAGAGGCTAAAAGGGGAATGGGCGAGGCAGAATCCTGTATGGGCAGGGCTAAAGGGGAAAGGCCGTGGCTGAAGGCGGAATGGGCGTGGCTAAAGGGGGAATGGGCGGGCGTGGGCGGGGCTAAGGGCGGAGTGGGCGGGGCTAAAGCCGGAAGGGGCGGGGCTAAAGCCGGAAGGGGCGGGGGCTAAAGGGGGTGGGGCTTGCCGGGGCTCTAGGGGCCGTAGGGGGGAAGCTAAAAGGGGAATGGGCGAGGCAGAATCGTGTATGGGCAGGGCTAAAGGGGGAAAGGCCGTGGCTGAAGGCGGAATGGGCGTGGCTAAAGGGGGAATGGGCGGGGCCAAGGGCGGGGTGGGCGGGGGCTAAGGGCGGAGTGGGCGGGGCTAAAACCGGAAGGGGCGGGGCTAAAGCCGGAAGGGGCGGGGCTAAGGGGGGGGGCTTGCCGGGGCTCTAGGGGCCGTAGGGGGGAGGCTAAAAGGGGAATGGGCGAGGCAGAATGGTGTATGGGCAGGGCTAAAGGGGGAAAGGCCGTGGCTGAAGGCGGAGATGGGCGTGGCTAAAGGGGGAATGGGCGGGGCCAAGGGCGGGGTGGGCGGGGCTAAGGGCGGAGTGGGCGGGGCTAAAGCCGGAAGGGGCGGGGCTAAAGGGGGGGCTTGCCGGGGCTCTAGGGGCCGTAGGGGGGAGGCTAAAAGGGGAATGGGCGAGGCAGAATCGTGTATGGGCAGGGCTAAAGGGGGAAAGGCCGTGGCTGAAGCGGAATGGGCGTGGCTAAAGGGGGAATGGGCGGGGGCCAAGGGCGGGGTGGGCGGGGCTAAAGCCGGAAGGGGCGGGGCTAAAGGGGGGGGCTTGCCGGGGCTCTAGGGGCCGTAGGGGGGAGGCTGAAAGGGGAATGGGCGAGGCAGAATCGTGTATGGGCAGGGCTAAAGGGGGAAAGGCCGTGGCTGAAGGCGGAATGGGCTGGGGTGGCTACAAGGGGGAATGGCGGGGTGGCCAAGGGCGGGGTGGGCGGGGCTAAAACCGGAAGGGGCCGAAAGCCGGAAGGGGCGGGGCTAAAGGGGGGGGGCTTGCCGGGGCTCTACGGGCCGTAGGGGGGAGGCTAAAAGGGGAATGGGCGAGGCAGAATCGTGTATGGGCAGGGCTAAAGGGGGAAAGGCCGTGGCTGAAGGCGGAATGGGCGTGGCTAAAGGGGGAATGGGCGGGGTGGGCGGGGCTAAGGGCGGAGTGGGCGGGGCTAAAGCCGGAAGGGGCGGGGCTAAAGCCGGAAGGGGCGGGGCTAAAGGGGGTGGGGCTTGCCGGGGCTCTAGGGGCCGTAGGGGGGAGGCTAAAAGGGGAATGGGCGAGGCAGAATCGTGTATGGGCAGGGCTAAAGGGGGGAAAGGCCGTGGCTGAAGGCGGAATGGGCGTGGCTAAAGGGGGAATGGGCGGGGCCAAGGGCGGGGTGGGCGGGGCTAAGGGCGGAGTGGGCGGGGCTAAAGCCGGAAGGGGCGGGGCTAAAGCCGGAAGGGGCGGGGCTAAAGGGGGGGCTTGCCGGGGCTCTAGGGGCCGTAGGGGGGAGGCTAAAAGGGGAATGGGCAAGGCAGATTCGTGTATGGGCAGGGCTAAAGGGGGAAAGGCCGTGGCTGTAGGCGGAATGGGCGTGGCTAAAGGGGGAATGGGCGGGGCCAAGGGCGGGGTGGGCGGGGCTAAGGGCGGAGTGGGCGGGGCTAAAGCCGGAAGGGGCGGGGCTAAAGGGGGGGCTTGCCGGGGCTCTAGGGCCGTAGGGGAGAGGCTAAAAGGGGAATGGGCGAGGCAGAATGGTGTATGGGCAGGGCTAAAGGGGGAAAGGCCGTGGCTGAAGGCGGAATGGGCGTGGCTAAAGGGGGAATGGGCGGGGCCAAGGGCGGGGGTGGGCGGGGCTAAAGCCGGAAGGGGCGGGGCTAAAGGGGGGGGCTTGCCGGGGCTCTAGGGGCCGTAGGGGGGAGGCTAAAAGGGGAATGGGCGAGGCAGAATCGTGTATGGGCAGGGCTAAAGGGGGAAAGGCCGTGGCTGAAGGCGGAATGGGCGTGGCTAAAGGGGGAATGGGCGGGGCCAAGTGCGGGGTGGGCGGGGCTAAGGGCGGAGTGGGCGGGGCTAAAGCCGGAAGGGGCGGGGCTAAAGGGGGGGGGCTTGCCGGGGCTCTAGGGGCCGTAGGGGGGAGGCTAAAAGGGGAATGGGCGAGGCAGAATCGTGTATGGGCAGGGCTAAAGGGGGAAAGGCCGTGGCTGAAGGCGGAATGGGCGTGGCTAAAGGGGGAATGGGCGGGGCCAAGGGCGGGGTGGGCGGGGCTAAGGGCGGAGTGGGCGGGGCTAAAGCCGGAAGGGGCGGGGCTAAAGGGGGGGGCTTGCCGGGGCTCTAGGGGCCGTAGGGGGGAGGCTAAAAGGGGAATGGGCGAGGCAGAATGGTGTATGGGCAGGGCTAAAGGGGGAAAGGCCGTGGCGGAAGGCGGAATGGGCGTGGCTAAAGGGGGAATGGGCGGGGCCAAGGGCGGGGTGGGCGGGGCCAAGGGCGGGGTGGGCGGGGCTAAAGCCGGAAGGGGCGGGGCTAAAGCCGGAAGGGGCGGGGCTAAGGGGGGGGGCTTGCCGGGGCTCTAGGGGCCGTAGGGGGGAGGCTAAAAGGGGAATGGGCGAGGCAGAATCGTGTATGGGCAGGGCTAAAGGGGGGAAAGGCCGTGGCTGAAGGCGGAATGGGCGTGGCTAAAGGGGGAATGGGCGGGGCCAAGGGCGGGGTGGGCGGGGCTAAGGGCGGAGTGGGCGGGGCTAAAGCCGGAAGGGGCGGGGCTAAAGGGGGGGGCTTGCCGGGGCTCTAGGGGCCGTAGGGGAGAGGCTAAAAGGGGAATGGGCGAGGCAGAATCCTGTATGGGCAGGGCTAAAGGGGGAAAGGCCGTGGCTGAAGGCGGAATGGGCGTGGCTAAAGGGGGAATGGGCGGGGCCAAGGGCGGGGTGGGCGGGGCTAAAGCCGGAAGGGGCGGGGCTAAAGCCGGAGTGGGCGGGGCTAAAGCCGGAAGGGGGCGGGGCTAAGGGGGGGGGCTTGCCGGGGCTCTAGGGGCCGTAGGGGGGAGGCTAAAAGGGGAATGGGCGAGGCAGAATGGTGTATGGGCAGGGCTAAAGGGGGAAAGGCCGTGGCTGAAGGCGGAATGGGCGTGGCTAAAGGGGGAATGGGCGGGGCCACGGGCGGGGTGGGCGGGGCTAAAGGCGGAGTGGGCGGGGCTAAAGCCGGAAGGGGCGGGGCTAAAGGGGGGGGCTTGCCGGGGCTCTAGGGGCCGTAGGGGGGAGGCTAAAAGGGGAATGGGCGAGGCAGAATGGTGTATGGGCAGGGCTAAAGGGGGAAAGGCCGTGGCTGAAGGCGGAATGGGCGTGGCTAAAGGGGGAATGGGCGGGGCCAAGGGCGGGGTGGGCGGGGCTAAAGCCGGAAGGGGCGGGGCTAAAGGGGGGGGGCTTGCCGGGGCTCTAGGGGCCGTAGGGGGGAGGCTAAAAGGGGAATGGGCGAGGCAGAATGGTGTATGGGCAGGGCTAAAGGGGGAAAGGCCGTGGCTGAAGGCGGAATGGGCGTGGCTAAAGGGGGAATGGGCGGGGCCAAGGGCAGGGTGGGCGGGGCTAAGGGCGGAGTGGGCGGGGCTAAGGGCGGAGTGGGCGGGGCTAAAGCCGGAAGGGGCGGGGCTAAAGGGGGGGGCTTGCCGGGGCTCTAGGGGCCGTAGGGGGGAGGCTAAAAGGGGAATGGGCGAGGCAGAATGGTGTATGGGCAGGGCTAAAGGGGGAAAGGCCGTGGCTGAAGGCGGAATGGGCGTGGCTAAAGGGGGAATGGGCGGGGCCAAGGGCGGGGTGGGCGGGGCTAAGGGCGGGAGTGGGCGGGGCTAAGGGCGGAGTGGGCGGGGCTAAAGCCGGAAGGGGCGGGGCTAAAGGGGGGGGCTTGCGGGGCTCTAGGGGCCGTAGGGGGGAGGCTAAAAGGGGAATGGGCAAGGCAGAATCGTGTATGGGCAGGGCTAAAGGGGGAAAGGCCGTGGCTGAAGGCGGAATGGGCGTGGCTAAAGGGGGAATGGGCGGGGTGGGCGGGGCTAAGGGCGGAGTGGGCGGGGCTAAAGCCGGAAGGGGCGGGGCTAAAGCCGGAAGGGGCGGGGCTAAAGGGGGGGGGCTTGCCGGGGCTCTAGGGGCCGTAGGGGGGAGGCTAAAAGGGGAATGGGCGAGGCAGAATCGTGTATGGGCAGGGCTAAAGGGGGAAAGGCCGTGGCTGAAGGCGGAATGGGCGTGGCTAAAGGGGGAATGGGCGGGGCCAAGGGCGGGGTGGGCGGGGCTAAGGGCGGAGTGGGCGGGGCTAAAGCCGGAAGGGGCGGGGCTAAAGCCGGAAGGGGCGGGGCTAAAGGGGGTGGGGCTTGCCGGGGCTCTAGGGGCCGTAGGGGGGAGGCTAAAAGGGGAATGGGCGAGGCAGAATCGTGTATGGGCAGGGCTAAAGGGGGAAAGGCCGTGGCTGAAGGCGGAATGGGCGTGGCTAAAGGGGGAATGGGCGGGGCCAAGGGCGGGGTGGGCGGGGCTAAAGGCGGAGTGGGCGGGGCTAAAGCCGGAAGGGGCGGGGCTAACGGGGGGGGGCTTGCCGGGGCTCTAGGGGCCGTAGGGGGGAGGCTAAAAGGGGAATGGGCGAGGCAGAATCGTGTATGGGCAGGGCTAAAGGGGGAAAGGCCGTGGCTGAAGGCGGAATGGGCGTGGCTAAAGGGGGAACGGGCGTGGCCAAGGGCGGGGTGGGCGGGGCCAAGGGCGGGGTGGGCGGGGCTAAAGCCGGAAGGGGCGGGGCTAAAGCCGGAAGGGGCGGGGCTAAAGGGGGGGGGCTTGCCGGGGCTCTAGGGGCCGTAGGGGGGAGGCTAAAAGGGGAATGGGCGAGGCAGAATCGTGTATGGGCAGGGCTAAAGGGGGAAAGGCTGTGGCTGAAGGCGGAATGGGCGTGGCTAAAGGGGGAATGGGCGGGGCCAAGGGCGGGGTGGGCGGGGCTAAGGGCGGAGTGGGCGGGGCTAAAGCCGGAAGGGGCGGGGCTAAAGGGGGGGGCTTGCCGGGGCTCTAGGGGCCGTAGGGGAGAGGCTAAAAGGGGAATGGGCGAGGCAGAATCCTGTATGGGCAGGGCTAAAGGGGGAAAGGCCGTGGCTGAAGGCGGAATGGGCGTGGCTAAAGGGGGAATGGGCGGGGTGGGCGGGGCTAAGGGCGGAGTGGGCGGGGCTAAAGCCGGAAGGGGCGGGGCTAAAGCCGGAAGGGGCGGGGGCTAAAGGGGGTGGGGCTTGCCGGGGCTCTAGGGGCCGTAGGGGGGAAGCTAAAAGGGGAATGGGCGAGGCAGAATCGTGTATGGGCAGGGCTAAAGGGGGAAAGGCCGTGGCTGAAGGCGGAATGGGCGTGGCTAAAGGGGGAATGGGCGGGGCCAAGGGCGGGGTGGGCGGGGCTAAGGGCGGAGTGGGCGGGGCTAAAACCGGAAGGGGCGGGGCTAAAGCCGGAAGGGGCGGGGCTAAGGGGGGGGGCTTGCCGGGGCTCTAGGGGCCGTAGGGGGGAGGCTAAAAGGGGAATGGGCGAGGCAGAATGGTGTATGGGCAGGGCTAAAGGGGGAAAGGCCGTGGCTGAAGGCGGAATGGGCGTGGCTAAAGGGGGAATGGGCGGGGCCAAGGGCGGGGTGGGCGGGGCTAAGGGCGGAGTGGGCGGGGCTAAAGCCGGAAGGGGCGGGGCTAAAGGGGGGGCTTGCCGGGGCTCTAGGGGCCGTAGGGGAGAGGCTAAAAGGGGAATGGGCGAGGCAGAATCGTGTATGGGCAGGGCTAAAGGGGGAAAGGCCGTGGCTGAAGGCGGAATGGGCGTGGCTAAAGGGGGAATGGGCGGGGCCAAGGGCGGGGTGGGCGGGGCTAAAGCCGGAAGGGGCGGGGCTAAAGGGGGGGGCTTGCCGGGGCTCTAGGGGCCGTAGGGGGGAGGCTGAAAGGGGAATGGGCGAGGCAGAATCGTGTATGGGCAGGGCTAAAGGGGGAAAGGCCGTGGCTGAAGGCGGAATGGGCGTGGCTAAAGGGGGAATGGGCGGGGTGGCCAAGGGCGGGGTGGGCGGGGCTAAAACCGGAAGGGGCGGGGCTAAAGCCGGAAGGGGCGGGGCTAAAGGGGGGGGGCTTGCCGGGGCTCTACGGGCCGTAGGGGGGAGGCTAAAAGGGGAATGGGCGAGGCAGAATCGTGTATGGGCAGGGCTAAAGGGGGAAAGGCCGTGGCTGAAGGCGGAATGGGCGTGGCTAAAGGGGGAATGGGCGGGGTGGGCGGGGCTAAGGGCGGAGTGGGCGGGGCTAAAGCCGGAAGGGGCGGGGCTAAAGCCGGAAGGGGCGGGGCTAAAGGGGGTGGGGCTTGCCGGGGCTCTAGGGGCCGTAGGGGGGAGGCTAAAAGGGGAATGGGCGAGGCAGAATCGTGTATGGGCAGGGCTAAAGGGGGAAAGGCCGTGGCTGAAGGCGGAATGGGCGTGGCTAAAGGGGGAATGGGCGGGGCCAAGGGCGGGGTGGGCGGGGCTAAGGGCGGAGTGGGCGGGGCTAAAGCCGGAAGGGGCGGGGCTAAAGCCGGAAGGGGCGGGGCTAAAGGGGGGGCTTGCCGGGGCTCTAGGGGCCGTAGGGGGGAGGCTAAAAGGGGAATGGGCAAGGCAGATTCGTGTATGGGCAGGGCTAAAGGGGGAAAGGCCGTGGCTGTAGGCGGAATGGGCGTGGCTAAAGGGGGAATGGGCGGGGCCAAGGGCGGGGTGGGCGGGGCTAAGGGCGGAGTGGGCGGGGCTAAAGCCGGAAGGGGCGGGGCTAAAGGGGGGGGCTTGCCGGGGCTCTAGGGGCCGTAGGGGAGAGGCTAAAAGGGGAATGGGCGAGGCAGAATGGTGTATGGGCAGGGCTAAAGGGGGAAAGGCCGTGGCTGAAGGCGGAATGGGCGTGGCTAAAGGGGGAATGGGCGGGGCCAAGGGCGGGGTGGGCGGGGCTAAAGCCGGAAGGGGCGGGGCTAAAGGGGGGGGCTTGCCGGGGCTCTAGGGGCCGTAGGGGGGAGGCTAAAAGGGGAATGGGCGAGGCAGAATCGTGTATGGGCAGGGCTAAAGGGGGAAAGGCCGTGGCTGAAGGCGGAATGGGCGTGGCTAAAGGGGGAATGGGCGGGGCCAAGTGCGGGGTGGGCGGGGCTAAGGGCGGAGTGGGCGGGGCTAAAGCCGGAAGGGGCGGGGCTAAAGGGGGGGGGCTTGCCGGGGCTCTAGGGGCCGTAGGGGGGAGGCTAAAAGGGGAATGGGCGAGGCAGAATCGTGTATGGGCAGGGCTAAAGGGGGAAAGGCCGTGGCTGAAGGCGGAATGGGCGTGGCTAAAGGGGGAATGGGCGGGGCCAAGGGCGGGGTGGGCGGGGCTAAGGGCGGAGTGGGCGGGGCTAAAGCCGGAAGGGGCGGGGCTAAAGGGGGGGGCTTGCCGGGGCTCTAGGGGCCGTAGGGGGGAGGCTAAAAGGGGAATGGGCGAGGCAGAATGGTGTATGGGCAGGGCTAAAGGGGGAAAGGCCGTGGCGGAAGGCGGAATGGGCGTGGCTAAAGGGGGAATGGGCGGGGCCAAGGGCGGGGTGGGCGGGGCCAAGGGCGGGGTGGGCGGGGCTAAAGCCGGAAGGGGCGGGGCTAAAGCCGGAAGGGGCGGGGCTAAGGGGGGGGGCTTGCCGGGGCTCTAGGGGCCGTAGGGGGGAGGCTAAAAGGGGAATGGGCGAGGCAGAATCGTGTATGGGCAGGGCTAAAGGGGGAAAGGCCGTGGCTGAAGGCGGAATGGGCGTGGCTAAAGGGGGAATGGGCGGGGCCAAGGGCGGGGTGGGCGGGGCTAAGGGCGGAGTGGGCGGGGCTAAAGCCGGAAGGGGCGGGGCTAAAGGGGGGGGCTTGCCGGGGCTCTAGGGGCCGTAGGGGAGAGGCTAAAAGGGGAATGGGCGAGGCAGAATCCTGTATGGGCAGGGCTAAAGGGGGAAAGGCCGTGGCTGAAGGCGGAATGGGCGTGGCTAAAGGGGGAATGGGCGGGGCCAAGGGCGGGGTGGGCGGGGCTAAAGCCGGAAGGGGCGGGGCTAAAGCCGGAGTGGGCGGGGCTAAAGCCGGAAGGGGCGGGGCTAAGGGGGGGGGCTTGCCGGGGCTCTAGGGGCCGTAGGGGGGAGGCTAAAAGGGGAATGGGCGAGGCAGAATGGTGTATGGGCAGGGCTAAAGGGGGAAAGGCCGTGGCTGAAGGCGGAATGGGCGTGGCTAAAGGGGGAATGGGCGGGGCCACGGGCGGGGTGGGCGGGGCTAAAGGCGGAGTGGGCGGGGCTAAAGCCGGAAGGGGCGGGGCTAAAGGGGGGGGCTTGCCGGGGCTCTAGGGGCCGTAGGGGGGAGGCTAAAAGGGGAATGGGCGAGGCAGAATGGTGTATGGGCAGGGCTAAAGGGGGAAAGGCCGTGGCTGAAGGCGGAATGGGCGTGGCTAAAGGGGGAATGGGCGGGGCCAAGGGCGGGGTGGGCGGGGCTAAAGCCGGAAGGGGCGGGGCTAAAGGGGGGGGGCTTGCCGGGGCTCTAGGGGCCGTAGGGGGGAGGCTAAAAGGGGAATGGGCGAGGCAGAATGGTGTATGGGCAGGGCTAAAGGGGGAAAGGCCGTGGCTGAAGGCGGAATGGGCGTGGCTAAAGGGGGAATGGGCGGGGCCAAGGGCAGGGTGGGCGGGGCTAAGGGCGGAGTGGGCGGGGCTAAGGGCGGAGTGGGCGGGGCTAAAGCCGGAAGGGGCGGGGCTAAAGGGGGGGGCTTGCCGGGGCTCTAGGGGCCGTAGGGGGGAGGCTAAAAGGGGAATGGGCGAGGCAGAATGGTGTATGGGCAGGGCTAAAGGGGGAAAGGCCGTGGCTGAAGGCGGAATGGGCGTGGCTAAAGGGGGAATGGGCGGGGCCAAGGGCGGGGTGGGCGGGGCTAAGGGCGGAGTGGGCGGGGCTAAGGGCGGAGTGGGCGGGGCTAAAGCCGGAAGGGGCGGGGCTAAAGGGGGGGGCTTGCGGGGCTCTAGGGGCCGTAGGGGGGAGGCTAAAAGGGGAATGGGCAAGGCAGAATCGTGTATGGGCAGGGCTAAAGGGGGAAAGGCCGTGGCTGAAGGCGGAATGGGCGTGGCTAAAGGGGGAATGGGCGGGGTGGGCGGGGCTAAGGGCGGAGTGGGCGGGGCTAAAGCCGGAAGGGGCGGGGCTAAAGCCGGAAGGGGCGGGGCTAAAGGGGGGGGGCTTGCCGGGGCTCTAGGGGCCGTAGGGGGGAGGCTAAAAGGGGAATGGGCGAGGCAGAATCGTGTATGGGCAGGGCTAAAGGGGGAAAGGCCGTGGCTGAAGGCGGAATGGGCGTGGCTAAAGGGGGAATGGGCGGGGCCAAGGGCGGGGTGGGCGGGGCTAAGGGCGGAGTGGGCGGGGCTAAAGCCGGAAGGGGCGGGGCTAAAGCCGGAAGGGGCGGGGCTAAGGGGGGGGGCTTGCCGGGGCTCTAGGGGCCATAGGGGGGAGGCTAAAAGGGGAATGGGCGAGGCAGAATCGTGTATGGGCAGGGCTAAAGGGGGAAAGGCTGTGGCTGAAGGCGGAATGGGCGTGGCTAAAGGGGGAATGGGCGGGGCCAAGGGCGGGGTGGGCGGGGCTAAGAACGGAGTGGGCGGGGCTAAAGCCGGAAGGGGCGGGGCTAAAGGGGGGGGCTTGCCGGGGCTCTAGGGGCCGTAGGGGAGAGGCTAAAAGGGGAATGGGCGAGGCAGAATCCTGTATGGGCAGGGCTAAAGGGGGAAAGGCCGTGGCTGAAGGCGGAATGGGCGTGGCTAAAGGGGGAATGGGCGGGGCCAAGGGCGGGGTGGGCGGGGCTAAGGGCGGAGTGGGCGGGGCTAAAGCCGGAAGGGGCGGGGCTAAAGGGGGGGGCTTGCCGGGGCTCTAGGGGCCGTAGGGGAGAGGCTAAAAGGGGAATGGGCGAGGCAGAATCGTGTATGGGCAGGGCTAAAGGGGGAAAGGCCGTGGCTGAAGGCGGAATGGGCGTGGCTAAAGGGGGAATGGGCGGGGCCAAGGGCGGGGTGGGCGGGGCTAGAGCCGGAAGGGGCGGGGCTAAAGCCGGAAGGGGCGGGGCTAAAGGGGGGGGGGCTTGCCGGGGCTCTAGGGGCCGTAGGGGGGAGGCTAAAAGGGGAATGGGCGAGGCAGAATCGTGTATGGGCAGGGCTAAAGGGGGAAAGGCCGTGGCTGAAGGCGGAATGGGCGTGGCTAAAGGGGGAATGGGCGGGGCCAAGGGCGGGGTGGGCGGGGCTAAGGGCGGAGTGGGCGGGGATAAAGCCGGAAGGGGCGGGGCTAAAGCCGGAAGGGGCGGGGCTAAGGGGGGGGGCTTGCCGGGGCTCTAGGGGCCGTAGGGGGGAGGCTAAAAGGGGAATGGGCGAGGCAGAATCGTGTATGGGCAGGGCTAAAGGGGGAAAGGCTGTGGCTGAAGGCGGAATGGGCGTGGCTAAAGGGGGAATGGGCGGGGCCAAGGGCGGGGTGGGCGGGGCTAAGGGCGGAGTGGGCGGGGCTAAAGCCGGAAGGGGCGGGGCTAAAGGGGGGGGCTTGCCGGGGCTCTAGGGGCCGTAGGGGAGAGGATAAAAGGGGAATGGGCGAGGCAGAATCCTGTATGGGCAGGGCTAAAGGGGGAAAGGCCGTGGCTGAAGGCGGAATGGGCGTGGCTAAAGGGGGAATGGGCGGGGTGGGCGGGGCTAAGGGCGGAGTGGGCGGGGCTAAAGTCGGAAGGGGCGGGGCTAAAGCCGGAAGGGGCGGGGCTAAAGGGGGTGGGGCTTGCCGGGGCTCTAGGGGCCGTAGGGGGGAGGCTAAAAGGGGAATGGGCGAGGCAGAATCGTGTATGGGCAGGGCTAAAGGGGGAAAGGCCGTGGCTGAAGGCGGAATGGGCGTGGCTAAAGGGAAAATGGGCGGGGCCAAGGGCGGGGTGGGCGGGGCTAAGGGCGGAGTGGGCGGGGCTAAAGCCGGAAGGGGCGGGGCTAAAGCCGGAAGGGGCGGGGCTAAGGGGGGGGGCTTGCCGGGGCTCTAGGGGCCGTAGGGGGGAGGCTCAAAGGGGAATGGGCGAGGCAGAATCGTGTATGGGCAGGGCTAAAGGGGGAAAGGCCGTGGCTGAAGGCGGAATGGGCGTGGCTAAAGGGGGAATGGGCGGGGCTAAAACCGGAAGGGGCGGGGCTAAAGCCGGAAGGGGCGGGGCTAAAGGGGGGGGCTTGCCGGGGCTCTAGGGGCCGTAGGGGGGAGGCTAAAAGGGGAATGGGCGAGGCAGAATCGTGTATGGGCAGGGCTAAAGGGGGAAAGGCCGTGGCTGAAGGCGGAATGGGCGTGGCTAAAGGGGGAATGGGCGGGGCCAAGGGCGGGGTGGGCGGGGCTAAGGGCGGAGTGGGCGGGGCTAAAGCCGGAAGGGGCGGGGCTAAAGGGGGGGGGCTTGCCAGGGCTCTAGGGGCCGTAGGGGGGAGGCTAAAAGGGGAATGGGCGAGGCAGAATCGTGTATGGGCAGGGCTAAAGGGGGAAAGGCCGTGGCTGAAGGCGGAATGGGCGTGGCTAAAGGGGGAATGGGCGGGGCCAAGGGCGGGGTGGGCGGGGCTAAGGGCGGAGTGGGCGGGGCTAAAACCGGAAGGGGCGGGGCTAAAGCCGGAAGGGGCGGGGCTAAAGGGGGGGGCTTGCCGGGGCTCTAGGGGCCGTAGGGGGGAGGCTAAAAGGGGAATGGGCGAGGCAGAATCGTGTATGGGCAGGGCTAAAGGGGGAAAGGCCGTGGCTGAAGGCGGAATGGACGTGGCTAAAGGGGGAATGGGCGGGGCCAAGGGCGGGGTGGGCGGGGCTAAGGGCGGAGTGGGCGGGGCTAAAGCCGGAAGGGGCGGGGCTAAAGCCGGAAGGGGCGGGGCTAAGGGGGGGGGCTTGCCGGGGCTCTAGGGGCCGTAGGGGGGAGGCTAAAAGGGGAATGGGCAAGGCAGAATCGTGTATGGGCAGGGCTAAAGGGGGAAAGGCTGTGGCTGAAGGCGGAATGGGCGTGGCTAAAGGGGGAATGGGCGGGGCCAAGGGCGGGGTGGGCGGGGCTAAGGGCGGAGTGGGCAAGGCTAAGGGCGGAGTGGGCGGGGCTAAAGCCGGAAGGGGCGGGGCTAAAGGGGGGGGCTTGCGGGGCTCTAGGGGCCGTAGGGGGGAGGCTAAAAGGGGAATGGGCAAGGCAGAATCGTGTATGGGCAGGGCTAAAGGGGGAAAGGCCGTGGCTGTAGGCGGAATGGGCGTGGCTAAAGGGGGAATGGGCGGGGCCAAGGGCGGGGTGGGCGGGGCTAAGGGCGGAGTGGACGGGGCTAAAGCCGGACGGGGCGGGGCTAACGGGGGGGGCTTGCCGGGGCTCTAGGGGCCGTAGGGGGGAGGCTCAAAGGGGAATGGGCGAGGCAGAATCGTGTATGGGCAGGGCTAAAGGGGGAAAGGCCGTGGCTGAAGGCGGAATGGGCGTGGCTAAAGGGGGAATGGGCGGGGTGGGCGGGGCTAAGGGCGGAGTGGGCGGGGCTAAAGCCGGAAGGGGCGGGGCTAAAGCCGGAAGGGGCGGGGCTAAAGGGGGGGGGCTTGCCGGGGCTCTAGGGGCCGTAGGGGGGAGGCTAAAAGGGGAATGGGCGAGGCAGAATCGTGTATGGGCAGGGCTAAAGGGGGAAAGGCCGTGGCTGAAGGCGGAATGGGCGTGGCTAAAGGGGGAATGGGCGGGGCCAAGGGCGGGGTGGGCGGGGCTAAGGGCGGAGTGGGCGGGGCTAAAGCCGGAAGGGGCGGGGCTAAAGCCGGAAGGGGCGGGGCTAAGGGGGAGGCTTGCCGGGGCTCTAGGGGCCGTAGGGGGGAGGCTAAAAGGGGAATGGGCGAGGCAGAATCGTGTATGGGCAGGGCTAAAGGGGGAAAGGCCGTGGCTGAAGGCGGAATGGGCGTGGCTAAAGGGGGAATGGGCGGGGCCAAGGGCGGGGTGGGCGGGGCTAAGGGAGGAGTGGGCGGGGCTAAAGCCGGAAGGGGCGGGGCTAAAGGGGGGGGCTTGCCGGGGCTCTAGGGGCCGTAGGGGAGAGGCTAAAAGGGGAATGGGCGAGGCAGAATCCTGTATGGGCAGGGCTAAAGGGGGAAAGGCCGTGGCTGAAGGCGGAATGGGCGTGGCTAAAGGGGGAATGGGCGGGGTGGGCGGGGCTAAGGGCGGAGTGGGCGGGGCTAAAGCCGGAAGGGGCGGGGCTAAAGCCGGAAGGGGCGGGGCTAAAGGGGGTGGGGCTTGCCGGGGCTCTAGGGGCCGTAGGGGGGAGGCTAAAAGGGGAATGGGCGAGGCAGAATCGTGTATGGGCAGGGCTAAAGGGGGAAAGGCCGTGGCTGAAGGCGGAATGGGCGTGGCTAAAGGGGGAATGGGCGGGGCCAAGGGCGGGGTGGGCGGGGCTAAAGCCGGAAGGGGCGGGGCTAAAGCCGGAAGGGGCGGGGCTAAAGGGGGGGGGGGCTTGCCGGGGCTCTAGGGGCCGTAGGGGGGAGGCTAAAAGGGGAATGGGCGAAGCAGAATCGTGTATGGGCAGGGCTAAAGGGGGAAAGGCCGTGGCTGAAGGCGGAATGGGCGTGGCTAAAGGGGGAATGGGCGGGGCCAAGGGCGGGGTGGGCGGGGCTAAGGGCGGAGTGGGCGGGGCTAAAGCCGGAAGGGGCGGGGCTAAAGCCGGAAGGGGCGGGGCTAAGGGGGGGGGGCTTGCCGGGGCTCTAGGGGCCGTAGGGGGGAGGCTAAAAGGGGAATGGGCGAGGCAGAATCGTGTATGGGCAGGGCTAAAGGGGGAAAGGCTGTGGCTGAAGGCGGAATGGGCGTGGCTAAAGGGGGAATGGGCGGGGCCAAGGGCGGGGTGGGCGGGGCTAAGGGCGGAGTGGGCGGGGCTAAAGCCGGAAGGGGCGGGGCTAAAGCCGGAAGGGGCGGGGCTAAAGGGGGTGGGGCTTGCCGGGGCTCTAGGGGCCGTAGGGGGGAGGCTAAAAGGGGAATGGGCGAGGCAGAATCGTGTATGGGCAGGGCTAAAGGGGGAAAGGCCGTGGCTGAAGGCGGAATGGGCGTGGCTAAAGGGGGAATGGGCGGGGCCAAGGGCGGGGTGGGCGGGGCTAAGGGCGGAGTGGGCGGGGCTAAAGCCGGAAGGGGCGGGGCTAAAGCCGGAAGGGGCGGGGCTAAGGGGGGGGGCTTGCCGGGGCTCTAGGGGCCGTAGGGGGGAGGCTAAAAGGGGAATGGGCGAGGCAGAATCGTGTATGGGCAGGGCTAAAGGGGGAAAGGCCGTGGCTGAAGGCGGAATGGGCGTGGCTAAAGGGGGAATGGGCGGGGCTAAAACCGGAAGGGGCGGGGCTAAAGCCGGAAGGGGCGGGGCTAAAGGGGGGGGCTTGCCGGGGCTCTACGGGCCGTAGGGGGGAGGCTAAAAGGGGAATGGGCGAGGCAGAATCGTGTATGGGCAGGGCTAAAGGGGGAAAGGCCGTGGCTGAAGGCGGAATGGGCGTGGCTAAAGGGGGAATGGGCGGGGCCAAAAGCGGGGTGGGCGGGGCTAAGGGCGGAGTGGGCGGGGCTAAAGCCGGAAGGGGCGGGGCTAAAGGGGGGGGGGGCTTGCCGGGGCTCTAGGGGCCGTAGGGGGGAGGCTAAAAGGGGCATGGGCGAGGCAGAATCGTGTATGGGCAGGGCTAAAGGGGGAAAGGCCGTGGCTGAAGGCGGAATGGGCGTGGCTAAAGGGGGAATGGGCGGGGCCAAGGGCGGGGTGGGCGGGGCTAAGGGCGGAGTGGGCGGGGCTAAAACCGGAAGGGGCGGGGCTAAAGCCGGAAGGGGCGGGGCTAAAGGGGGGGGCTTGCCGGGGCTCTAGGGGCCGTAGGGGGGAGGCTAAAAGGGGAATGGGCGAGGCAGAATGGTGTATGGGCAGGGCTAAAGGGGGAAAGGCCGTGGCTGAAGGCGGAATGGGCGTGGCTAAAGGGGGAATGGGCGGGGCTAAGGGCGGGGTGGGCGGGGCTAAATCCGGAAGGGGCGGGGCTAAAGGGGGGGGCTTGCCGGGGCTCTAGGGGCCGTAGGGGGGAGGCTAAAAGGGGAATGGGCGAGGCAGAATGGTGTATGGGCAGGGCTAAAGGGGGAAAGGCCGTGGCTGAAGGCGGAATGGGCGTGGCTAAAGGGGGAATGGGCGGGGCCAAGGGCGGGGTGGGCGGGGCTAAGGGCGGAGTGGGCGGGGCTAAAGCCGGAAGGGGCGGGGCTAAAGGGGGGGGCTTTCGGGGCTCTAGGGGCCGTAGGGGGGAGGCTAAAAGGGGAATGGGCAAGGCAGAATCGTGTATGGGCAGGGCTAAAGGGGGAAAGGCCGTGGCTGTAGGCGGAATGGGCGTGGCTAAAGGGGGAATGGGCGGGGCCAAGGGCGGGGTGGGCGGGGCTAAGGGCGGAGTGGGCGGGGCTAAAGCCGGAAGTGGCGGGGCTAAAGGGGGGGGGCTTGCCGGGGCTCTAGGGGCCGTAGGGGGGAGGCTAAAAGGGGAATGGGCGAGGCAGAATCGTGTATGGGCAGGGCTAAAGGGGGAAAGGCCGTGGCTGAAGGCGGAATGGGCGTGGCTAAAGGGGGAATGGGCGGGGCCAAGTGCGGGGTGGGCGGGGCTAAGGGCGGAGTGGGCGGGGCTAAAGCCGGAAGGGGCGGGGCTAAAGGGGGGGGCTTGCCGGGGCTCTAGGGGCCGTAGGGGAGAGGCTAAAAGGGGAATGGGCAAGGCAGAATCCTGTATGGGCAGGGCTAAAGGGGGAAAGGCCGTGGCTGAAGGCGGAATGGGCGTGGCTAAAGGGGGAATGGGCGGGGTGGGCGGGGCTAAGGGCGGAGTGGGCGGGGCTAAAGCCGGAAGGGGCGGGGCTAAAGCCGGAAGGGGCGGGGCTAAAGGGGGTGGAGCTTGCCGGGGCTCTAGGGGCCGTAGGGGGGAGGCTAAAAGGGGAATGGGCGAGGCAGAATCGTGTATGGGCAGGGCTAAAGGGGGAAAGGCCGTGGCTGAAGGCGGAATGGGCGTGGCTAAAGGGGGAATGGGCGGGGCCAAGGGCGGGGTGGGCGGGGCTAAGGGCGGAGTGGGCGGGGCTAAAGCCGGAAGGGGCGGGGCTAAAGGGGGGGGCTTGCCGGGGCTCTAGGGGCCGTAGGGGAGAGGCTAAAAGGGGAATGGGCGAGGCAGAATCGTGTATGGGCAGGGCTAAAGGGGGAAAGGCCGTGGCTGAAGGCGGAATGGGCGTGGCTAAAGGGGGAATGGGCGGGGCTAAGGGCGGGGTGGGCGGGGCTAAAGCCGGAAGGGGCGGGGCTAAAGCCGGAATAGGCGGGGCTAAAGGGGGGGGGCTTGCCGGGGCTCTAGGGGCCGTAGGGGGGAGGCTAAAAGGGGAATGGGCGAGGCAGAATCGTGTATGGGCAGGGCTAAAGGGGGAAAGGCCGTGGCTGAAGGCGGAATGGGCGTGGCTAAAGGGGGAATGGGCGGGGCCAAGGGCGGGGTGGGCGGGGCTAAGGGCGGAGTGGGCGGGGCTAAAGCCGGAAGGGGCGGGGCTAAGGGGGGGGGCTTGCCGGGGCTCTAGGGGCCGTAGGGGGGAGGCTAAAAGGGGAATGGGCGAGGCAGAATCGTGTATGGGCAGGGCTAAAGGGGGAAAGGCCGTGGCTGAAGGCGGAATGGGCGTGGCTAAAGGGGGAATGGGCGGGGCCAAGGGCGGGGTGGGCGGGGCTAAGGGCGGAGTGGGCGGGGCTAAAGCCGGAAGGGGCGGGGCTAAAGGGGGGGGCTTGCCGGGGCTCTAGGGGCCGTAGGGGAGAGGCTAAAAGGGGAATGGGCGAGGCAGAATCGTGTATGGGCAGGGCTAAAGGGGGAAAGGCCGTGGCTGAAGGCGGAATGGGCGTGGCTAAAGGGGGAATGGGCGGGGCCAAGGGCGGGGTGGGCGGGGCTAAAGCCGGAAAAGGCGGGGCTAAAGGGGGGGCTTGCCGGGGCTCTAGGGGCCGTAGGGGGGAGGCTAAAAGGGGAATGGGCGAGGCAGAATGGTGTATGGGCAGGGCTAAAGGGGGAAAGGCCGTGGCTGAAGGCGGAATGGGCGTGGCTAAAGGGGGAATGGGCGGGGCCAAGGGCGGGGTGGGCGGGGCTAAGGGCGGAGTGGGCGGGGCTAAGGGCGGAGTGGGCGGGGCTAAAGCCGGAAGGGGCGGGGCTAAAGGGGGGGCTTGCCGGGGCTCTAGGGGCCGTAGGGGGGAGGCTAAAAGGGGAATGGGCAAGGCAGAATCGTGTATGGGCAGGGCTAAAGGGGGAAAGGCCGTGGCTGAAGGCGGAATGGGCGTGGCTAAAGGGGGAATGGGCGGGGCCAAGGGCGGGGTGGGCGGGGCTAAGGGCGGAGTGGGCGGGGCTAAAGCCGGAAGGGGCGGGGCTAAAGGGGGGGGCTTGCCGGGGCTCTAGGGGCCGTAGGGGGGAGGCTAAAAGGGGAATGGGCGAGGCAGAATCGTGTATGGGCAGGGCTAAAGGGGGAAAGGCCGTGGCTGAAGGCGGAATGGGCGTGGCTAAAGGGGGAATGGGCGGGGCCAAGGGCGGGTTGGGCGGGGCTAAGGGCGGAGTGGGCGGGGCTAAAGGCGGAAGGGGCGGGGCTAAAGCCGGGAGGGGCGGGGCTAAAGGGGGGGCTTGCCGGGGCTCTACGGGCCGTAGGGGGGAGGCTAAAAGGGGAATGGGCGAGGCAGAATCGTGTATGGGCAGGGCTAAAGGGGGAAAGGCCGTGGCTGAAGGCGGAATGGGCGTGGCTAAAGGGGGAATGGGCGGGGCCAAGGGCGGGGTGGGCGGGGGCTAAGGGCGGAGGGGGCGGGGCTAAAGCCGGAAGGGGCGGGGCTAAAGGGGGGGGCTTGCCGGGGCTCTAGGGGCCGTAGGGGGGAGGCTCAAAGGGGAATGGGCGAGGCAGAATCGTGTATGGGCAGGGCTAAAGGGGGAAAGGCCGTGGCTGAAGGCGGAATGGGCGTGGCTAAAGGGGGAATGGGCGGGGTGGGCGGGGCTAAGGGCGGAGTGGGCGGGGCTAAAGCCGGAAGGGGGGGGGCTAAAGCCGGAAGGGGCGGGGCTAAAGGGGGGGGGGGGCTTGCCGGGGCTCTAGGGGCCGTAGGGGGGAGGCTAAAAGGGGAATGGGCGAGGCAGAATCGTGTATGGGCAGGGCTAAAGGGGGAAAGGCCGTGGCTGAAGGCGGAATGGGCGGGGCTAAAGGGGGAATGGGCGGGGCCAAGGGCGGGGTGGGCGGGGCTAAGGGCGGAGTGGGCGGGGCTAAAACCGGAAGGGGCGGGGCTAAAGCCGGAAGGGGCGGGGCTAAAGGGGGGGCTTGCCGGGGCTCTAGGGGCCGTAGGGGGGAGGCTAAAAGGGGAATGGGCAAGGCAGAATCGTGTATGGGCAGGGCTAAAGGGGGAAAGGCCGTGGCTGTAGGCGGAATGGGCGTGGCTAAAGGGGGAATGGGCGGGGCCAAGGGCGGGGTGGGCGGGGCTAAGGGCGGAGTGGGCGGGGCTAAAGCCGGAAGGGGCGGGGCTAAAGGGGGGGGCTTGCCGGGGCTCTAGGGGCCGTAGGGGAGAGGCTAAAAGGGGAATGGGCGAGGCAGAATCGTGTATGGGCAGGGCTAAAGGGGGAAAGGCCGTGGCTGAAGGCGGAATGGGCGTGGCTAAAGGGGGAATGAGCGGGGCCAAGGGCGGGGTGGGCGGGGCTAAAGCCGGAAGGGGCGGGGCTAAAGGGGGGGGCTTGCCGGGGCTCTAGGGGCCGTAGGGGGGAGGCTGAAAGGGGAATGGGCGAGGCAGAATCGTGTATGGGCAGGGCTAAAGGGGGAAAGGCCGTGGCTGAAGGCGGAATGGGCGTGGCTAAAGGGGGAATGGGCGGGGGCAAGTGCGGGGTGGGCGGGGCTAAGGGCGGAGTGGGCGGGGCTAAAACCGGAAGGGGCGGGGCTAAAGCCGGAAGGGGCGGGGCTAAAGGGGGGGGCTTGCCGGGGCTCTACGGGCCGTAGGGGGGAGGCTAAAAGGGGAATGGGCGAGGCAGAATCGTGTATGGGCAGGGCTAAAGGGGGAAAGGCCGTGGCTGAAGGCGGAATGGGCGTGGCTAAAGGGGGAATGGGCGGGGCCAAGGGCGGGGTGGGCGGGGCTAAGGGCGGAGTGGGCGGGGCTAAAGCCGGAAGGGGCGGGGCTAAAGGGGGGGGGGGCTTGCCGGGGCTCTAGGGGCCGTAGGGGGGAGGCTAAAAGGGGAATGGGCGAGGCAGAATCGTGTATGGGCAGGGCTAAAGGGGGAAAGGCCGTGGCTGAAGGCGGAATGGGCGTGGCTAAAGGGGGAATGGGCGGGGCCAAGGGCGGGGTGGGCGGGGCTAAGGGCGGAGTGGGCGGGGCTAAGGGCGGAGTGGGCGGGGCTAAAGCCGGAAGGGGCGGGGCTAAAGGGGGGGGCTTGCGGGGCTCTAGGGGCCGTAGGGGGGAGGCTAAAAGGGGAATGGGCGAGGCAGAATCGTGTATGGGCAGGGCTAAAGGGGGAAAGGCCGTGGCTGAAGGCGGAATGGGCGTGGCTAAAGGGGGAATGGGCGGGGCCAAGGGCGGGGTGGGCGGGGCTAAAGCCGGAAGGGGCGGGGCTAAAGGGGGGGGCTTGCCGGGGCTCTAGGGGCCGTAGGGGGGAGGCTAAAAGGGGAATGGGCGAGGCAGAATCGTGTATGGGCAGGGCTAAAGGGGGAAAGGCCGTGGCTGAAGGCGGAATGGGCGTGGCTAAAGGGGGAATGGGCGGGGCCAAGGGCGGAGTGGGCGGGGCTAAAGCCGGAAGGGGCGGGGCTAAAGGGGGGGGGCTTGCCGGGGCTCTAGGGGCCGTAGGGGGGAGGCTGAAAGGGGAATGGGCGAGGCAGAATCGTGTATGGGCAGGGCTAAAGGGGGAAAGGCCGTGGCTGAAGGCGGAATGGGCGTGGCTAAAGGGGGAATGGGCGGGGCCAAGGGCGGGGTGGGCGGGGCTAAGGGCGGAGTGGGCGGGGCTAAAGCCGGAAGGGGCGGGGCTAAAGGGGGGGGGCTTGCCGGGGCTCTACGGGCCGTAGGGGGGAGGCTAAAAGGGGAATGGGCGAGGCAGAATGGTGTATGGGCAGGGCTAAAGGGGGAAAGGCCGTGGCTGAAGGCGGAATGGGCGTGGCTAAAGGGGGAATGGGCGGGGCCAAGGGCGGGGTGGGCGGGGCTAAGGGCGGAGTGGGCGGGGCTAAGGGCGGAGTGGGCGGGGCTAAAGCCGGAAGGGGCGGGGCTAAAGGGGGGGGCTTGCCGGGGCTCTAGGGGCCGTAGGGGGGAGGCTAAAAGGGGAATGGGCGAGGCAGAATCGTGTATGGGCAGGGCTAAAGGGGGAAAGGCCGTGGCTGAAGGCGGAATGGGCGTGGCTAAAGGGGGAATGGGCGGGGCCAAGGGCGGGGTGGGCGGGGCTAAGGGCGGAGTGGGCGGGGCTAAAGCCGGAAGGGGCGGGGCTAAATGCGGGGGGGGCTTGCCGGGGCTATCGGGGCCGTAGGGGGGAGGCTAAAAGGGGAATGGGCGAGGCAGAATGGTGTATGGGCAGGGCTAAAGGGGGAAAGGCCGTGGCTGAAGGCGGAATGGGCGTGGCTAAAGGGGGGAATGGGCGGGGGCCAAGGGCGGGGTGGGCGGGGCTAAGGGCGGAGTGGGCGGGGCTAAAGCCGGAAGGGGCGGGGCTAAAGCCGGGAGGGGCGGGGCTAAAGGGGGGGCTTGCCGGGGCTCTACGGGCCGTAGGGGGGAGGCTAAAAGGGGAATGGGCGAGGCAGAATCGTGTATGGGCAGGGCTAAAGGGGAAAGGCCGTGGCTGAAGGCGGAATGGGCGTGGCTAAAAGGGGGAATGGGCGGGGCCAAGGGCGGAGTGGGCGGGGCTAAAGCCGGAAGGGGCGGGGCTAAAGGGGGGGGCTTGCCGGGCTCTAGGGGCCGTAGGGGGGAGGCTAAAAGGGGAATGGGCGAGGCAGAATCGTGTATGGGCAGGGCTAAAGGGGGAAAGGCCGTGGCTGAAGGCGGAATGGGCGTGGCTAAAGGGGAATGGGCGGGGCCAAGGGCGGGGTGGGCGGGGCTAAGGGCGGAGTGGGCGGGGCCTAAAGCCGGAAGGGGCGGGGCTAAAGCCGGAAGGGGCGGGGCTAAGGGGGGGGGCTTGCCGGGGCTCTAGGGGCCGTAGGGGGGAGGCTAAAAGGGGAATGGGCGAGGCAGAATGGTGTATGGGCAGGGCTAAAGGGGAAAGGCCGTGGCTGAAAGGCGGAATGGGCGTGGCTAAAGGGGGAATGGGCGGGGCCAAGGGCGGGGTGGGCGGGGCTAAGGGCGGAGTGGGCGGGGCTAAAGCCGGAAGGGGCGGGGCTAAAGGGGGGGGCTTGCCGGGGCTCTAGGGGCCGTAGGGGGGAGGCTAAAAGGGGAATGGGCGAGGCAGAATCGTGTAATGGGCAGGGCTAAAGGGGGAAAGGCCGTGGCTGTAGGCGGAATGGGCGTGGCTAAAGGGGGAATGGGCGGGGCCAAGGGCGGGGTGGGCGGGGCTAAGGGCGGAGTGGGCGGGGCTAAAGCCGAAGGGGCGGGGCTAAAGGGGGGGCTTGCCGGGGCTCTAGGGGCCGTAGGGGGGAGGCTAAAAGGGGACATGGGCGAGGCAGAATCGTGTATGGGCAGGGCTAAAGGGGGAAAGGCCGTGGCTGAAGGCGGGAATGGGCGTGGCTAAAGGGGGAATGGGCGGGGCCAAGGGCGGGTTGGGCGGGGCTAAGGGCGGAGTGGGCGGGGCTAAAACCGGAAGGGGCGGGGCTAAAGCCGGAAGGGGCGGGGCTAAAGGGGGGGCTTGCCGGGGCTCTACGGGCCGTAGGGGGGAGGCTAAAAGGGGAATGGGCGAGGCAGAATCGTGTATGGGCAGGGCTAAAGGGGGAAAGGCCGTGGCTGAAGGCGGAATGGGCGTGGCTAAAGGGGGAATGGGCGGGGCCAAGGGCGGGGTGGGCGGGGCTAAGGGCGGAGTGGGCGGGGCTAAAGCCGGAAGGGGCGGGGCTAAAGCCGGGAAAGGCGGGGCTAAAGGGGGGGGCTTGCCGGGGCTCTACGGGCCGTAGGGGGGAGGCTAAAAGGGGGAATGGGCGAGGCAGAATGGTGTATGGGCAGGGCTAAAGGGGGAAAGGCCGTGGCTGAAGGCGGAGATGGGCGTGGCTAAAGGGGGAATGGGCGGGGCCAAGGCGGGGTGGGCGGGGCTAAGGGCGGAGTGGGCGGGGCTAAAGCCGGAAGGGGCGGGGCTAAAGCGGAAGGGGCGGGGCTAAATCCGGAAGGGGCGGGGCTAAAGGGGGGGCTTGCGGGGCTCTACGGGGCCGTAGGGGGAGGCTAAAAGGGGAATGGGCGAGGCAGAATGGTGTATGGGCAGGCTAAAGGGGGAAAGGCCGTGGCTGAAGGCGGAATGGGCGTGGCTAAAGGGGAATGGGCGGGGCCAAGGGCAGGGTGGGCGGGGCTAAGGGCGGAGTGGCGGGGCTAAGGGCGGAGTGGGCGGGGCTAAAGCCGGAAGGAGGCGGGGCTAAAGGGGGGGGCTTGCCGGGGCTCTAGGGGCCGTAGGGGGGAGGCTAAAAGGGGAATGGGCGAGGCAGAATCGTGTATGGGCAGGGCTAAAGGGGGAAAGGCCGTGGCTGAAGGCGAATGGGCGTGGCTAAAGGGGGAATGGGCGGGGGCCAAGGGCGGGGGTGGGCGGGGCTAAGGGCGGAGTGGGCGGGGCTAAAGCCGGAAGGGGCGGGGCTAAAGCCGGAAGGGGCGGGGCTAAATGCGGGGGGGGCTTGCCGGGGCTATCGGGGCCGTAGGGGGGAGGCTAAAAGGGGAATGGGCGAGGCAGAATGGTGTATGGGCAGGGGCTAAAGGGGGAAAGGCCGTGGCTGAAGGCGGAATGGGCGTGGCTAAAGGTAGAATGGGCGGGGCCAAGGGGCGGGTTGGGCGGGGCTAAGGGCGGAGTGGGCGGGGCTAAAGGCGGAAGGGGCGGGGCTAAAGCCGGGAGGGGCGGGGCTAAAGGGGGGGCTATGCCGGGGCTCTACGGGCCGTAGGGGGGAGGCTAAAAGGGGAATGGGCGAGGCAGAATCGTGTATGGGCAGGGCTAAAGGGGGAAAGGCCGTGGCTGAAGGCGGAGATGGGCGTGGCTAAAGGGGGAATGGGCGGGGCCAAGGGCGGAGTGGGGCGGGGCTAAAGCCGGAAGGGGCGGGGCTAAAGGGGGGGGCTTGCCGGGCTCTAGGGGCCCGTAGGGGGGAGGCTAAAAGGGGAATGGGCGAGGCAGAATCGTGTATGGGCAGGGCTAAAGGGGGAAAGGCCGTGGCTGAAGGCGGAATGGGCGTGGCTAAAGGGGGAATGGGCGGGGCCAAGGGCGGGGTGGGCGGGGCTAAGGGCGGAGTGGGCGGGGCTAAAGCCGGAAGGGGCGGGGCTAAAGCGGAAGGGGCGGGGCTAAGGGGGGGGCTTTGCCGGGGCTCTAGGGGCCGTAGGGGGAGGCTAAAAGGGGAATGGGCGAGGCAGAATGGTGTATGGGCAGGGCTAAAGGGGGAAAGGCCGTGCTGAAGGCGGAATGGGCGTGGCTAAAGGGGGAATGGGCGGGGCCAAGGGCGGGGTGGGCGGGGCTAAGGGCGGAGTGGGCGGGGCTAAAGCCGGAAGGGGCGGGGCTAAAGGGGGGGGCTTGCCGGGGGCTCTAGGGGCCGTAGGGGGGAGGCTAAAAGGGGAATGGGCGAGGCAGAATGGTGTATGGGCAGGGCTAAAGGGGGGAAAGGCCGTGGCTGAAGGCGGAATGGGCGTGGCTAAAGGGGGAATGGGCGGGGCCAAGGGCGGGGTGGGCGGGGCTAAGGGCGGAGTGGGCGGGGCTAAAACCGGAAGGGGCGGGGCTAAAGCCGGAAGGGGCGGGGCTAAATCCGGAAGGGGCGGGGCTAAAGGGGGGGCTTGCCGGGGCTCTACAGGCCGTAGGGGGGAGGCTGAAAGGGGAATGGGCGAGGCAGAATCGTGTATGGGCAGGGCTAAAGGGGGAAAGGCCGTGGCTGAAGGCGGAATGGGCGTGGCTAAAGGGGGAATGGGCGGGGCCAAGGGCGGGGTGGGCGGGGCTAAGGGCGGAGTGGGCGGGGCTAAAGCCGGAAGGGGCGGGGCTAAAGGGGGGGGGCTTGCCGGGGCTCTAGGGGCCGTAGGGGGGAGGCTGAAAGGGGAATGGGCGAGGCAGAATGGTGTATGGGCAGGGCTAAAGGGGGAAAGGCCGTGGCTGAAGGCGGAATGGGCGTGGCTAAAGGGGGAATGGGCGGGGCCAAGGGCGGGGTGGGCGGGGCTAAGGGCGGAGTGGGCGGGGCTAAGGGCGGAGTGGGCGGGGCTAAAGCCGGAAGGGGCGGGGCTAAAGGGGGGGGCTTGCCGGGGCTCTAGGGGCCGTAGGGGGGAGGCTAAAAGGGGAATGGGCAAGGCAGAATCGTGTATGGGCAGGGCTAAAGGGGGAAAGGCCGTGGCTGTAGGCGGAATGGGCGTGGCTAAAGGGGGAATGGGCGGGGCCAAGGGCGGGGTGGGCGGGGCTAATGGCGGAGTGGGCGGGGCTAAAGCCGGAAGGGGCGGGGCTAAAGGGGGGGGCTTGCCGGGGCTCTAGGGGCCGTAGGGGGGAGGCTAAAAGGGGAATGGGCGAGGCAGAATCGTGTATGGGCAGGGCTAAAGGGGGAAAGGCCGTGGCTGAAGGCGGAATGGGCGTGGCTAAAGGGGGAATGGGCGGGGCCAAGGGCGGGTTGGGCGGGGCTAAGGGCGGAGTGGGCGGGGCTAAAGGCGGAAGGGGCGGGGCTAAAGCCGGGAGGGGCGGGGCTAAAGGGGGGGCTTGCCGGGGCTCTACGGGCCGTAGGGGGGAGGCTAAAAGGGGAATGGGCGAGGCAGAATCGTGTATGGGCAGGGCTAAAGGGGGAAAGGCCGTGGCTGAAGGCGGAATGGGCGTGGGCTAAAGGGGGAATGGGCGGGGCCAAGGGCGGGGTGGGCGGGGCTAAGGGCGGAGTGGGCGGGGCTAAAGCCGGAAGGGGCGGGGCTAAAGGGGGGGGGCTTGCCGGGGCTCTAGGGGCCGTAGGGGGGAGGCTGAAAGGGGAATGGGCGAGGCAAGAATGGTGTATGGGCAGGGCTAAAGGGGGAAAGGCCGTGGCTGAAGGCGGAATGGGCGTGGCTAAAGGGGGAATGGGCGGGGCCAAGGGCGGGTGGGCGGGGCTAAGGGCGGAGTGGGGCGGGGCTAAGGGCGGAGTGGGCGGGGCTAAAGCCGGAAGGGGCGGGGGCTAAAGGGGGGGGCTTGCCGGGGCTCTAGGGGCCGTAGGGGGGAGGCTAAAAGGGGAATGGGCAAGGCAGAATCGTGTATGGGCAGGGCTAAAGGGGGAAAGGCCGTGGCTGTAGGCGGAATGGGCGTGGCTAAAGGGGGAATGGGCGGGGCCAAGGGCGGGGTGGGCGGGGCTAAGGGCGAGTGGGCGGGGCTAAAGCCGGAAGGGGCGGGGCTAAAGGGGGGGGCTTGCCGGGGCTCTAGGGGCCGTAGGGGGGAGGCTAAAAGGGGAATGGGCGAGGCAGAATCGTGTATGGGCAGGGCTAAAGGGGGAAAGGCCGTGGCTGAAGGCGGAGATGGGCGTGGGCTAAAGGGGGAATGGGCGGGGTGGGCGGGGCTAAGGGCGGAGTGGGCGGGGCTAAAGCCGGAAGGGGGGGCTAAAGCCGGAAGGGGCGGGGCTAAAGGGGGTGGGGCTTGCCGGGGGCTCTAGGGGCCGTAGGGGGGAGGCTAAAAGGGGAATGGGCGAGGCAGAATCGTGTATGGGCAGGGCTAAAGGGGGAAAGGCCGTGGCTGTAGGCGGAATGGGCGTGGCTAAAGGGGGAATGGGCGGGGCCAAGGGCGGGGTGGGCGGGGCTAATGGCGGAGTGGGCGGGGCTAAAGCCGGAAGGGGCGGGGCTAAAGGGGGGGGCTTGCCGGGGCTCTAGGGGCCGTAGGGGGGAGGCTAAAAGGGGAATGGGCGAGGCAGAATCGTGTATGGGCAGGGCTAAAGGGGGAAAGGCCGTGGCTGAAGGCGGAATGGGCGTGGCTAAAGGGGGAATGGGCGGGGCCAAGGGCGGGTTGGGCGGGGCTAAGGGCGGAGTGGGCGGGGCTAAAACCGGAAGGGGCGGGGCTAAAGCCGGAAGGGGCGGGGCTAAAGGGGGGGCTTGCCGGGGCTCTAGGGGCCGTAGGGGGGAGGCTAAAAGGGGAATGGGCGAGGCAGAATCGTGTATGGGCAGGGCTAAAGGGGGAAAGGCCGTGGCTGAAGGCGGAATGGGCGTGGCTAAAGGGGGAATGGGCGGGGCCAAGGGCGGGGTGGGCGGGGCTAAAGCCGGAAGGGGCGGGGCTAAAGGGGGGGGCTTGCCGGGGCTCTAGGGGCCGTAGGGGGGAGGCTGAAAGGGGAATGGGCGAGGCAGAATCGTGTATGGGCAGGGCTAAAGGGGGAAAGGCCGTGGCTGAAGGCGGAATGGGCGTGGCTAAAGGGGGAATGGGCGGGGCCAAGGGCGGGGTGGGCGGGGCTAAGGGCGGAGTGGGCGGGGCTAAAACCGGAAGGGGCGGGGCTAAAGCCGGAAGGGGCGGGGCTAAAGGGGGGGCTTGCCGGGGCTCTAGGGGCCGTAGGGGGGAGGCTAAAAGGGGAATGGGCGAGGCAGAATCGTGTATGGGCAGGGCTAAAGGGGGAAAGGCCGTGGCTGAAGGCGGAATGGGCGTGGCTAAAGGGGGAATGGGCGGGGCCAAGGGCGGGGTGGGCGGGGCTAAGGGCGGAGTGGGCGGGGCTAAAGCCGGAAGGGGCGGGGCTAAAGGGGGGGGGCTTGCCGGGGCTCTAGGGGCCGTAGGGGGGAGGCTGAAAGGGGAATGGGCGAGGCAGAATGGTGTATGGGCAGGGCTAAAGGGGGAAAGGCCGTGGCTGAAGGCGGAATGGGCGTGGCTAAAGGGGGAATGGGCGGGGCCAAGGGCGGGGTGGGCGGGGCTAAGGGCGGAGTGGGCGGGGCTAAGGGCGGAGTGGGCGGGGCTAAAGCCGGAAGGGGCGGGGCTAAAGGGGGGGGCTTGCGGGGCTCTAGGGGCCGTAGGGGGGAGGCTAAAAGGGGAATGGGCAAGGCAGAATCGTGTATGGGCAGGGCTAAAGGGGGAAAGGCCGTGGCTGAAGGCGGAATGGGCGTGGCTAAAGGGGGAATGGGCGGGGCCAAGGGCGGGGTGGGCGGGGCTAAGGGCGGAGTGGACGGGGCTAAAGCCGGAAGGGGCGGGGCTAAAGGGGGGGGGCTTGCCGGGGCTCTAGGGGCCGTAGGGGGGAGGCTCAAAGGGGAATGGGCGAGGCAGAATCGTGTATGGGCAGGGCTAAAGGGGGAAAGGCCGTGGCTGAAGGCGGAATGGGCGTGGCTAAAGGGGGAATGGGCGGGGTGGGCGGGGCTAAGGGCGGAGTGGGCGGGGCTAAAGCCGGAAGGGGCGGGGCTAAAGCCGGAAGGGGCAGGGCTAAAGGGGGGGGGCTTGCCGGGGCTCTAGGGGCCGTAGGGGGGAGGCTAAAAGGGGAATGGGCGAGGCAGAATCGTGTATGGGCAGGGCTAAAGGGGGAAAGGCCGTGGCTGAAGGCGGAATGGGCGTGGCTAAAGGGGGAATGGGCGGGGCCAAGGGCGGGGTGGGCGGGGCTAAGGGCGGAGTGGGCGGGGCTAAAGCCGGAAGGGGCGGGGCTAAAGCCGGAAGGGGCGGGGCTAAGGGGGGGGGCTTGCCGGGGCTCTAGGGGCCGTAGGGGGGAGGCTAAAAGGGGAATGGGCAAGGCAGAATCGTGTATGGGCAGGGCTAAAGGGGGAAAGGCCGTGGCTGAAGGCGGAATGGGCGTGGCTAAAGGGGGAATGGGCGGGGCCAAGGGCGGGGTTGGCGGGGCTAAGGGCGGAGTGGGCGGGGCTAAGGGCGGAGTGGGCGGGGCTAAAGCCGGAAGGGGCGGGGCTAAAGGGGGGGGCTTGCGGGGCTCTAGGGGCCGTAGGGGGGAGGCTAAAAGGGGAATGGGCAAGGCAGAATCGTGTATGGGCAGGGCTAAAGGGGGAAAGGCCGTGGCTGTAGGCGGAATGGGCGTGGCTAAAGGGGGAATGGGCGGGGCCAAGGGCGGGGTGGGCGGGGCTAAGGGCGGAGTGGACGGGGCTAAAGCCGGAAGGGGCGGGGCTAAAGGGGGGGGCTTGCCGGGGCTCTAGGGGCCGTAGGGGGGAGGCTCAAAGGGGAATGGGCGAGGCAGAATCGTGTATGGGCAGGGCTAAAGGGGGAAAGGCCGTGGCTGAAGGCGGAATGGGCGTGGCTAAAGGGGGAATGGGCGGGGTGGGCGGGGCTAAGGGCGGAGTGGGCGGGGCTAAAGCCGGAAGGGGCGGGGCTAAAGCCGGAAGGGGCGGGGCTAAAGGGGGGGGGGCTTGCCGGGGCTCTAGGGGCCGTAGGGGGGAGGCTAAAAGGGGAATGGGCGAGGCAGAATCGTGTATGGGCAGGGCTAAAGGGGGAAAGGCCGTGGCTGAAGGCGGAATGGGCGTGGCTAAAGGGGGAATGGGCGGGGCCAAGGGCGGGGTGGGCGGGGCTAAGGGCGGAGTGGGCGGGGCTAAAGCCGGAAGGGGCGGGGCTAAAGCCGGAAGGGGCGGGGCTAAGGGGGAGGCTTGCCGGGGCTCTAGGGGCCGTAGGGGGGAGGCTAAAAGGGGAATGGGCGAGGCAGAATCGTGTATGGGCAGGGCTAAAGGGGGAAAGGCCGTGGCTGAAGGCGGAATGGGCGTGGCTAAAGGGGGAATGGGCGGGGCCAAGGGCGGGGTGGGCGGGGCTAAGGGCGGAGTGGGCGGGGCTAAAGCCGGAAGGGGCGGGGCTAAAGGGGGGGGCTTGCCGGGGCTCTAGGGGCCGTAGGGGAGAGGCTAAAAGGGGAATGGGCGAGGCAGAATCCTGTATGGGCAGGGCTAAAGGGGGAAAGGCCGTGGCTGAAGGCGGAATGGGCGTGGCTAAAGGGGGAATGGGCGGGGTGGGCGGGGCTAAGGGCGGAGTGGGCGGGGCTAAAGCCGGAAGGGGCGGGGCTAAAGCCGGAAGGGGCGGGGCTAAAGGGGGTGGGGCTTGCCGGGGCTCTAGGGGCCGTAGGGGGGAGGCTAAAAGGGGAATGGGCGAGGCAGAATCGTGTATGGGCAGGGCTAAAGGGGGAAAGGCCGTGGCTGAAGGCGGAATGGGCGTGGCTAAAGGGGGAATGGGCGGGGCCAAGGGCGGGGTGGGCGGGGCTAAGGGCGGAGTGGGCGGGGCTGAAGCCGGAAGGGGCGGGGCTAAAGGGGGGGGGGGGCTTGCCGGGGCTCTAGGGGCCGTAGGGGAGAGGCTAAAAGGGGAATGGGCGAGGCAGAATCGTGTATGGGCAGGGCTAAAGGGGGAAAGGCCGTGGCTGAAGGCGGAATGGGCGTGGCTAAAGGGGGAATGGGCGGGGCCAAGGGCGGGGTGGGCGGGGCTAAAGCCGGAAGGGGCGGGGCTAAAGCCGGAAGGGGCGGGGCTAAAGGGGGGGGGGCTTGCCGGGGCTCTAGGGGCCGTAGGGGGGAGGCTAAAAGGGGAATGGGCGAAGCAGAATCGTGTATGGGCAGGGCTAAAGGGGGAAAGGCCGTGGCTGAAGGCGGAATGGGCGTGGCTAAAGGGGGAATGGGCGGGGCCAAGGGCGGGGTGGGCGGGGCTAAGGGCGGAGTGGGCGGGGCTAAAGCCGGAAGGGGCGGGGCTAAAGCCGGAAGGGGCGGGGCTAAGGGGGGGGGGCTTGCCGGGGCTCTAGGGGCCGTAGGGGGGAGGCTAAAAGGGGAATGGGCGAGGCAGAATCGTGTATGGGCAGGGCTAAAGGGGGAAAGGCTGTGGCTGAAGGCGGAATGGGCGTGGCTAAAGGGGGAATGGGCGGGGCCAAGGGCGGGGTGGGCGGGGCTAAGGGCGGAGTGGGCGGGGCTAAAGCCGGAAGGGGCGGGGCTAAAGGGGGGGGCTTGCCGGGGCTCTAGGGGCCGTAGGGGAGAGGCTAAAAGGGGAATGGGCGAGGCAGAATCCTGTATGGGCAGGGCTAAAGGGGGAAAGGCCGTGGCTGAAGGCGGAATGGGCGTGGCTAAAGGGGGAATGGGCGGGGTGGGCGGGGCTAAGGGCGGAGTGGGCGGGGCTAAAGCCGGAAGGGGCGGGGCTAAAGCCGGAAGGGGCGGGGCTAAAGGGGGGGGGGCTTGCCGGGGCTCTAGGGGCCGTAGGGGGGAGGCTAAAAGGGGAATGGGCGAGGCAGAATCGTGTATGGGCAGGGCTAAAGGGGGAAAGGCCGTGGCTGAAGGCGGAATGGGCGTGGCTAAAGGGGGAATGGGCGGGGCCAAGGGCGGGGTGGGCGGGGCTAAGGGCGGAGTGGGCGGGGCTAAAGCCGGAAGGGGCGGGGCTAAAGCCGGAAGGGGCGGGGCTGGGGGGGGGGGGCTTGCCGGGGCTCTAGGGGCCGTAGGGGGGAGGCTAAAAGGGGAATGGGCGAGGCAGAATCGTGTATGGGCAGGGCTAAAGGGGGAAAGGCCGTGGCTGAAGGCGGAATGGGCGTGGCTAAAGGGGGAATGGGCGGGGCTAAAACCGGAAGGGGCGGGGCTAAAGCCGGAAGGGGCGGGGCTAAAGGGGGGGGCTTGCCGGGGCTCTACGGGCCGTAGGGGGGAGGCTAAAAGGGGAATGGGCGAGGCAGAATCGTGTATGGGCAGGGCTAAAGGGGGAAAGGCCGTGGCTGAAGGCGGAATGGGCGTGGCTAAAGGGGGAATGGGCGGGGCCAAGGGCGGGGTGGGCGGGGCTAAGGGCGGAGTGGGCGGGGCTAAAGCCGGAAGGGGCGGGGCTAAAGGGGGGGGGGCTTGCCGGGGCTCTAGGGGCCGTAGGGGGGAGGCTAAAAGGGGCATGGGCGAGGCAGAATCGTGTATGGGCAGGGCTAAAGGGGGAAAGGCCGTGGCTGAAGGCGGAATGGGCGTGGCTAAAGGGGGAATGGGCGGGGCCAAGGGCGGGGTGGGCGGGGCTAAGGGCGGAGTGGGCGGGGCTAAAACCGGAAGGGGCGGGGCTAAAGCCGGAAGGGGCGGGGCTAAAGGGGGGGGCTTGCCGGGGCTCTAGGGGCCGTAGGGGGGAGGCTAAAAGGGGAATGGGCGAGGCAGAATGGTGTATGGGCAGGGCTAAAGGGGGAAAGGCCGTGGCTGAAGGCGGAATGGGCGTGGCTAAAGGGGGAATGGGCGGGGCTAAGGGCGGAGTGGGCGGGGCTAAAGCCGGAAGGGGCGGGGCTAAAGGGGGGGGCTTGCGGGGCTCTAGGGGCCGTAGGGGGGAGGCTAAAAGGGGAATGGGCAAGGCAGAATCGTGTATGGGCAGGGCTAAAGGGGGAAAGGCCGTGGCTGTAGGCGGAATGGGCGTGGCTAAAGGGGGAATGGGCGGGGCCAAGGGCGGGGTGGGCGGGGCTAAGGGCGGAGTGGGCGGGGCTAAAGCCGGAAGGGGCGGGGCTAAAGGGGGGGGGCTTGCCGGGGCTCTAGGGGCCGTAGGGGGGAGGCTAAAAGGGGAATGGGCGAGGCAGAATCGTGTATGGGCAGGGCTAAAGGGGGAAAGGCCGTGGCTGAAGGCGGAATGGGCGTGGCTAAAGGGGGAATGGGCGGGGCCAAGTGCGGGGTGGGCGGGGCTAAGGGCGGAGTGGGCGGGGCTAAAGCCGGAAGGGGCGGGGCTAAAGGGGGGGGCTTGCCGGGGCTCTAGGGGCCGTAGGGGAGAGGCTAAAAGGGGAATGGGCAAGGCAGAATCGTGTATGGGCAGGGCTAAAGGGGGAAAGGCCGTGGCTGAAGGCGGAATGGGCGTGGCTAAAGGGGGAATGGGCGGGGTGGGCGGGGCTAAGGGCGGAGTGGGCGGGGCTAAAGCCGGAAGGGGCGGGGCTAAAGCCGGAAGGGGCGGGGCTAAAGGGGGTGGAGCTTGCCGGGGCTCTAGGGGCCGTAGGGGGGAGGCTAAAAGGGGAATGGGCGAGGCAGAATCGTGTATGGGCAGGGCTAAAGGGGGAAAGGCCGTGGCTGAAGGCGGAATGGGCGTGGCTAAAGGGGGAATGGGCGGGGCCAAGGGCGGGGTGGGCGGGGCTAAGGGCGGAGTGGGCGGGGCTAAAGCCGGAAGGGGCGGGGCTAAAGGGGGGGGCTTGCCGGGGCTCTAGGGGCCGTAGGGGGGAGGCTAAAAGGGGAATGGGCGAGGCAGAATCGTGTACGGGCAGGGCTAAAGGGGGAAAGGCCGTGGCTGAAGGCGGAATGGGCGTGGCTAAAGGGGGAATGGGCGGGGCCAAGGGCGGGGTGGGCGGGGCTAAGGGCGGAGTGGGCGGGGCTAAGGGCGGAGTGGGCGGGGCTAAAGCCGGAAGGGGCGGGGCTAAAGGGGGGGGCTTGCCGGGGCTCTAGGGGCCGTAGGGGGGAGGCTAAAAGGGGAATGGGCAAGGCAGAATCGTGTATGGGCAGGGCTAAAGGGGGAAAGGCCGTGGCTGTAGGCGGAATGGGCGTGGCTAAAGGGGGAATGGGCGGGGCCAAGGGCGGGGTGGGCGGGGCTAAGGGCGGAGTGGGCGGGGCTAAAGCCGGAAGGGGCGGGGCTAAAGGGGGGGGCTTGCCGGGGCTCTAGGGGCCGTAGGGGGGAGGCTAAAAGGGGAATGGGCGAGGCAGAATCGTGTATGGGCAGGGCTAAAGGGGGAAAGGCCGTGGCTGAAGGCGGAATGGGCGTGGCTAAAGGGGGAATGGGCGGGGTGGGCGGGGCTAAGGGCGGAGTGGGCGGGGCTAAAGCCGGAAGGGGGGGCTAAAGCCGGAAGGGGCGGAGCTAAAGGGGGTGGGGCTTGCCGGGGCTCTAGGGGCCGTAGGGGGGAGGCTAAAAGGGGAATGGGCGAGGCAGAATCGTGTATGGGCAGGGCTAAAGGGGGAAAGGCCGTGGCTGTAGGCGGAATGGGCGTGGCTAAAGGGGGAATGGGCGGGGCCAAGGGCGGGGTGGGCGGGGCTAAGGGCGGAGTGGGCGGGGCTAAAGCCGGAAGGGGCGGGGCTAAAGGGGGGGGCTTGCCGGGGCTCTAGGGGCCGTAGGGGGGAGGCTAAAAGGGGAATGGGCGAGGCAGAATCGTGTATGGGCAGGGCTAAAGGGGGAAAGGCCGTGGCTGAAGGCGGAATGGGCGTGGCTAAAGGGGGAATGGGCGGGGCCAAGGGCGGGTTGGGCGGGGCTAAGGGCGGAGTGGGCGGGGCTAAAACCGGAAGGGGCGGGGCTAAAGCCGGAAGGGGCGGGGCTAAAGGGGGGGCTTGCCGGGGCTCTAGGGGCCGTAGGGGGGAGGCTAAAAGGGGAATGGGCGAGGCAGAATCGTGTATGGGCAGGGCTAAAGGGGGAAAGGCCGTGGCTGAAGGCGGAATGGGCGTGGCTAAAGGGGGAATGGGCGGGGCCAAGGGCGGGGTGGGCGGGGCTAAAGCCGGAAGGGGCGGGGCTAAAGGGGGGGGCTTGCCGAGGCTCTAGGGGCCGTAGGGGGGAGGCTGAAAGGGGAATGGGCGAGGCAGAATCGTGTATGGGCAGGGCT
>NW_025963304.1:0-63610 GCF_020740725.1 Corvus hawaiiensis | reverse complement strand
AAACTGTCCTCTGCACTCTGTTTTTCCCTTCTCCACCGCATCTACCACTGTCATCTCTGCATCTCCAAGCATGAAGCTAGCAGAATTGGTTCCAGGGAATACTGGAAGAGAAATAGGTAGCAGCACAAGTAGCCGCAGCTTGAACTTTCTGCTTCCGACTGCTAAAGTGAATCCGCAAACAAGCGAGTGCCACGCACGCTTCCTCTTGCAGCCCGGGCCATTCGCACAGCAGCCTGCTGCTCTGCCTTCGTTCTTATGCTCTTCGTAGCAGGTCGCGCTTTCGTTTAGCTGGAGACGAACAGTCGTCTGCTTCTCGCCCAGAGAGCACGGTGCTGGCAGCGAAAGCCTCCAGGCTGCTGCCTCTGCCCAAACACGCCTGGCCTCTGCACTTTCTCTCTCAGCGCTAGGTAGCAGCACATTCGGTCTGCGTGGTAGCCTGAATCTTAACGGAAAGCTTCTCAGCTAAGTCTCGCACAGAGAACAGTTTGAGGTCAACGAGCTTAGCCGGAGCTTACCCTCGACGCGTGGAAACCTGTATTTGCAGCACATCCTAGTGGTAGCCCTCTTTCCTTTCCAGCCTGCACAGCGCCGGCAGACGGCGGTGCTCTCTGCACCTGCCTTCTCACTTGCAAGTACCAGCGCCAAGCTTACAGCCTTGCAGGGAGCGAAGAGGCGGATAGGCGTCTCGCCCAGAAGAAGGTGCCAGGACCAAAAGATGGTCTTCCTTTCTGCTGCTCCTTGCCCGAATTGTGGTGCTGCGTTGAAAGTCTTGCCCAGCGAAAAGCTACTCCAGCAAGTGTTTCTCTCCAAACGCATTTCGCTGAGCGAGAGCTACACGGACAGTTTGCACTCGGTGAAACAGCAAGAAAATGCTTGTCCGTCGAGCTGAAGGAAAATCCCTGCACAGCACACTGTGGCTGCGTGCAGTGTTCACGCTGAAGAGCGGCAAAGCTCCAAGCCATGGCTGGGCTTCACTTCTGTCCAGAGCACAGAAGGCGAAGAACCAAGCAGCTGGGCACCGGGCTCATGTACTCAGGGGAGCCAATTTCAAATGTCCAGCCAAGAGCTGCTTCACAAGCACATGCAGCTGAGAATGCTCTGGCTGCTTCAGAAAGGAAGGCGCAGCCCTTGCACTCCTGGACACAAGCTGGCCAGCAGCAGGTTCCTAAACCTTCCGTGCTGCAGAGTGCATGCAGCTGGAGCACAGCCAGAAGGAGGCGTCCAGAAAGAAGGCGTTCTTCAAGTCCCCCCCTCCTCCAGGCAGCCTTGAAACTGAGCACAACACACTGCGCCTCGGGGAGCTTCTTCTTTCCTCAGATAGATGGACCGTCCCCTTCTTCACTCTCGCAGCTCCCTTGCCCACTTGCAGCAGCTGCTGCCAAAGAAAAAGGCTCCAGGGGTAACAGCCTCTGCTGGGCTGAACCTTCCCCTTGCCTCACGTCAAGCACCAGAAACTGTCCTCTGCACTCTGTTTTTCCCTTCTCCACCGCATCTACCACTGTCATCTCTGCATCTCCAAGCATGAAGCTAGCAGAATTGGTTCCAGGGAATACTGGAAGAGAAATAGGTAGCAGCACAAGTAGCCGCAGCTTGAACTTTCTGCTTCCGACTGCTAAAGTGAATCCGCAAACAAGCGAGTGCCACGCACGCTTCCTCTTGCAGCCCGGGCCATTCGCACAGCAGCCTGCTGCTCTGCCTTCGTTCTTATGCTCTTCGTAGCAGGTCGCGCTTTCGTTTAGCTGGAGACGAACAGTCGTCTGCTTCTCGCCCAGAGAGCACGGTGCTGGCAGCGAAAGCCTCCAGGCTGCTGCCTCTGCCCAAACACGCCTGGCCTCTGCACTTTCTCTCTCAGCGCTAGGTAGCAGCACATTCGGTCTGCGTGGTAGCCTGAATCTTAACGGAAAGCTTCTCAGCTAAGTCTCGCACAGAGAACAGTTTGAGGTCAACGAGCTTAGCCGGAGCTTACCCTCGACGCGTGCAAACCTGTATTTGCAGCACATCCTAGTGGTAGCCCTCTTTCCTTTCCAGCCTGCACAGCGCCGGCAGACGGCGGTGCTCTCTGCACCTGCCTTCTCACTTGCAAGTACCAGCGCCAAGCTTACAGCCTTGCAGGGAGCGAAGAGGCGGATAGGCGTCTCGCCCAGAAGAAGGTGCCAGGACCAAAAGATGGTCTTCCTTTCTCCTGCTCCTTGCCCGAATTGTGGTGCTGTGTTGAAAGTCTTGCCCAGCGAAAAGCTACTCCAGCAAGTGTTTCTCTCCAAACGCATTTCGCTGAGCGAGAGCTACACGGACAGTTTGCACTCGGTGAAACAGCAAGAAAATGCTTGTCCGTCGAGCTGAAGGAAAATCCCTGCACAGCACACTGTGGCTGCGTGCAGTGTTCACGCTGAAGAGCGGCAAAGCTCCAAGCCATGGCTGGGCTTCACTTCTGTCCAGAGCACAGAAGGCGAAGAACCAAGCAGCTGGGCACCGGGCTCATGTACTCAGGGGAGCCAATTTCAAATGTCCAGCCAAGAGCTGCTTCACAAGCACATGCAGCTGAGAATGCTCTGGCTGCTTCAGAAAGGAAGGCGCAGCCCTTGCACTCCTGGACACAAGCTGGCCAGCAGCAGGTTCCTAAACCTTGCGTGCTGCAGAGTGCATGCAGCTGGAGCACAGCCAGAAGGAGGCGTCCAGAAAGAAGGCGTTCTTCAAGCCCCCCCCTCCTCCAGGCAGCCTTGAAACTGAGCACAACAAACTGCGCCTCGGGGAGCTTCTTCTTTCCTCAGATAGATGGACCGTCCCCTTCTTCACTCTCGCAGCTCCCTTGCCCACTTGCAGCAGCTGCTGCCAAAGGAAAAGGCTCCAGGGGTAACAGCCTCTGCTGGGCTGAACCTTCCCCTTGCCTCACGTCAAGCACCAGAAACTGTCCTCTGCACTCTGTTTTTCCCTTCTCCACCGCATCTACCACTGTCATCTCTGCATCTCCAAGCATGAAGCTAGCAGAATTGGTTCCAGGGAATACTGGAAGAGAAATAGGTAGCAGCACAAGTAGCCGCAGCTTGAACTTTCTGCTTCCGACTGCTAAAGTGAATCCGCAAACAAGCGAGTGCCACGCACGCTTCCTCTTGCAGCCCGGGCCATTCGCACAGCAGCCTGCTGCTCTGCCTTCGTTCTTATGCTCTTCGTAGCAGGTCGCGCTTTCGTTTAGCTGGAGACGAACAGTCGTCTGCTTCTCGCCCAGAGAGCACGGTGCTGGCAGCGAAAGCCTCCAGGCTGCTGCCTCTGCCCAAACACGCCTGGCCTCTGCACTTTCTCTCTCAGCGCTAGGTAGCAGCACATTCGGTCTGCGTGGTAGCCTGAATCTTAACGGAAAGCTTCTCAGCTAAGTCTCGCACAGAGAACAGTTTGAGGTCAACGAGCTTAGCCGGAGCTTACCCTCGACGCGTGGAAACCTGTATTTGCAGCACATCCTAGTGGCAGCCCTCTTTCCTTTCCAGCCTGCACAGCGCCGGCAGACGGCGGTGCTCTCTGCACCTGCCTTCTCACTTGCAAGTACCAGCGCCAAGCTTACAGCCTTGCAGGGAGCGAAGAGGCGGATAGGCGTCTCGCCCAGAAGAAGGTGCCAGGACCAAAAGATGGTCTTCCTTTCTCCTGCTCCTTGCCCGAATTGTGGTGCTGTGTTGAAAGTCTTGCCCAGCGAAAAGCTACTCCAGCAAGTGTTTCTCTCCAAACGCATTTCGCTGAGCGAGAGCTACACGGACAGTTTGCACTCGGTGAAACAGCAAGAAAATGCTTGTCCGTCGAGCTGAAGGAAAATCCCTGCACAGCACACTGTGGCTGCGTGCAGTGTTCACGCTGAAGAGCGGCAAAGCTCCAAGCCATGGCTGGGCTTCACTTCTGTCCAGAGCACAGAAGGCGAAGAACCAAGCAGCTGGGCACCGGGCTCATGTACTCAGGGGAGCCAATTTCAAATGTCCAGCCAAGAGCTGCTTCACAAGCACATGCAGCTGAGAATGCTCTGGCTGCTTCAGAAAGGAAGGCGCAGCCCTTGCACTCCTGGGCACAAGCTGGCCAGCAGCAGGTTCCTAAACCTTGCGTGCTGCAGAGTGCATGCAGCTGGAGCACAGCCAGAAGGAGGCGTCCAGAAAGAAGGCGTTCTTCAAGCCCCCCCCTCCTCCAGGCAGCCTTGAAACTGAGCACAACAAACTGCGCCTCGGGGAGCTTCTTCTTTCCTCAGATAGATGGACCGTCCCCTTCTTCACTCTCGCAGCTCCCTTGCCCACTTGCAGCAGCTGCTGCCAAAGAAAAAGGCTCCAGGGGTAACAGCCTCTGCTGGGCTGAACCTTCCCCTTGCCTCACGTCAAGCACCAGAAACTGTCCTCTGCACTCTGTTTTTCCCTTCTCCACCGCATCTACCACTGTCATCTCTGCATCTCCAAGCATGAAGCTAGCAGAATTGGTTCCAGGGAATACTGGAAGAGAAATAGGTAGCAGCACAAGTAGCCGCAGCTTGAACTTTCTGCTTCCGACTGCTAAAGTGAATCCGCAAACAAGCGAGTGCCACGCACGCTTCCTCTTGCAGCCCGGGCCATTCGCACAGCAGCCTGCTGCTCTGCCTTCGTTCTTATGCTCTTCGTAGCAGGTCGCGCTTTCGTTTAGCTGGAGACGAACAGTCGTCTGCTTCTCGCCCAGAGAGCACGGTGCTGGCAGCGAAAGCCTCCAGGCTGCTGCCTCTGCCCAAACACGCCTGGCCTCTGCACTTTCTCTCTCAGCGCTAGGTAGCAGCACATTCGGTCTGCGTGGTAGCCTGAATCTTAACGGAAAGCTTCTCAGCTAAGTCTCGCACAGAGAACAGTTTGAGGTCAACGAGCTTAGCCGGAGCTTACCCTCGACGCGTGGAAACCTGTATTTGCAGCACATCCTAGTGGTAGCCCTCTTTCCTTTCCAGCCTGCACAGCGCCGGCAGACGGCGGTGCTCTCTGCACCTGCCTTCTCACTTGCAAGTACCAGCGCCAAGCTTACAGCCTTGCAGGGAGCGAAGAGGCGGATAGGCGTCTCGCCCAGAAGAAGGTGCCAGGACCAAAAGATGGTCTTCCTTTCTGCTGCTCCTTGCCCGAATTGTGGTGCTGCGTTGAAAGTCTTGCCCAGCGAAAAGCTACTCCAGCAAGTGTTTCTCTCCAAACGCATTTCGCTGAGCGAGAGCTACACGGACAGTTTGCACTCGGTGAAACAGCAAGAAAATGCTTGTCCGTCGAGCTGAAGGAAAATCCCTGCACAGCACACTGTGGCTGCGTGCAGTGTTCACGCTGAAGAGCGGCAAAGCTCCAAGCCATGGCTGGGCTTCCCTTCTGTCCAGAGCACAGAAGGCGAAGAACCAAGCAGCTGGGCACCGGGCTCATGTACTCAGGGGAGCCAATTTCAAATGTCCAGCCAAGAGCTGCTTCACAAGCACATGCAGCTGAGAATGCTCTGGCTGCTTCAGAAAGGAAGGCGCAGCCCTTGCACTCCTGGACACAAGCTGGCCAGCAGCAGGTTCCTAAACCTTCCGTGCTGCAGAGTGCATGCACCTGGAGCACAGCCAGGAGGAGGCGTCCAGAAAGAAGGCGTTCTTCAAGCCCCCCCCTCCTCCAGGCAGCCTTGAAACTGAGCACAACAAACTGCGCCTCGGGGAGCTTCTTCTTTCCTCAGATAGATGGACCGTCCCCTTCTTCACTCTCGCAGCTCCCTTGCCCACTTGCAGCAGCTGCTGCCAAAGAAAAAGGCTCCAGGGGTAACAGCCTCTGCTGGGCTGAACCTTCCCCTTGCCTCACGTCAAGCACCAGAAACTGTCCTCTGCACTCTGTTTTTCCCTTCTCCACCGCATCTACCACTGTCATCTCTGCATCTCCAAGCATGAAGCTAGCAGAATTGGTTCCAGGGAATACTGGAAGAGAAATAGGTAGCAGCACAAGTAGCCGCAGCTTGAACTTTCTGCTTCCGACTGCTAAAGTGAATCCGCAAACAAGCGAGTGCCACGCACGCTTCCTCTTGCAGCCCGGGCCATTCGCACAGCAGCCTGCTGCTCTGCCTTCGTTCTTATGCTCTTCGTAGCAGGTCGCGCTTTCGTTTAGCTGGAGACGAACAGTCGTCTGCTTCTCGCCCAGAGAGCACGGTGCTGGCAGCGAAAGCCTCCAGGCTGCTGCCTCTGCCCAAACACGCCTGGCCTCTGCACTTTCTCTCTCAGCGCTAGGTAGCAGCACATTCGGTCTGCGTGGTAGCCTGAATCTTAACGGAAAGCTTCTCAGCTAAGTCTCGCACAGAGAACAGTTTGAGGTCAACGAGCTTAGCCGGAGCTTACCCTCGACGCGTGGAAACCTGTATTTGCAGCACATCCTAGTGGCAGCCCTCTTTCCTTTCCAGCCTGCACAGCGCCGGCAGACGGCGGTGCTCTCTGCACCTGCCTTCTCACTTGCAAGTACCAGCGCCAAGCTTACAGCCTTGCAGGGAGCGAAGAGGCGGATAGGCGTCTCGCCCAGAAGAAGGTGCCAGGACCAAAAGATGGTCTTCCTTTCTCCTGCTCCTTGCCCGAATTGTGGTGCTGTGTTGAAAGTCTTGCCCAGCGAAAAGCTACTCCAGCAAGTGTTTCTCTCCAAACGCATTTCGCTGAGCGAGAGCTACACGGACAGTTTGCACTCGGTGAAACAGCAAGAAAATGCTTGTCCGTCGAGCTGAAGGAAAATCCCTGCACAGCACACTGTGGCTGCGTGCAGTGTTCACGCTGAAGAGCGGCAAAGCTCCAAGCCATGGCTGGGCTTCACTTCTGTCCAGAGCACAGAAGGCGAAGAACCAAGCAGCTGGGCACCGGGCTCATGTACTCAGGGGAGCCAATTTCAAATGTCCAGCCAAGAGCTGCTTCACAAGCACATGCAGCTGAGAATGCTCTGGCTGCTTCAGAAAGGAAGGCGCAGCCCTTGCACTCCTGGGCACAAGCTGGCCAGCAGCAGGTTCCTAAACCTTGCGTGCTGCAGAGTGCATGCAGCTGGAGCACAGCCAGAAGGAGGCGTCCAGAAAGAAGGCGTTCTTCAAGCCCCCCCCTCCTCCAGGCAGCCTTGAAACTGAGCACAACAAACTGCGCCTCGGGGAGCTTCTTCTTTCCTCAGCTAGATGGACCGTCCCCTTCTTCACTCTCGCAGCTCCCTTGCCCACTTGCAGCAGCTGCTGCCAAAGAAAAAGGCTCCAGGGGTAACAGCCTCTGCTGGGCTGAACCTTCCCCTTGCCTCACGTCAAGCACCAGAAACTGTCCTCTGCACTCTGTTTTTCCCTTCTCCACCGCATCTACCACTGTCATCTCTGCATCTCCAAGCATGAAGCTAGCAGAATTGGTTCCAGGGAATACTGGAAGAGAAATAGGTAGCAGCACAAGTAGCCGCAGCTTGAACTTTCTGCTTCCGACTGCTAAAGTGAATCCGCAAACAAGCGAGTGCCACGCACGCTTCCTCTTGCAGCCCGGGCCATTCGCACAGCAGCCTGCTGCTCTGCCTTCGTTCTTATGCTCTTCGTAGCAGGTCGCGCTTTCGTTTAGCTGGAGACGAACAGTCGTCTGCTTCTCGCCCAGAGAGCACGGTGCTGGCAGCGAAAGCCTCCAGGCTGCTGCCTCTGCCCAAACACGCCTGGCCTCTGCACTTTCTCTCTCAGCGCTAGGTAGCAGCACATTCGGTCTGCGTGGTAGCCTGAATCTTAACGGAAAGCTTCTCAGCTAAGTCTCGCACAGAGAACAGTTTGAGGTCAACGAGCTTAGCCGGAGCTTACCCTCGACGCGTGGAAACCTGTATTTGCAGCACATCCTAGTGGTAGCCCTCTTTCCTTTCCAGCCTGCACAGCGCCGGCAGACGGCGGTGCTCTCTGCACCTGCCTTCTCACTTGCAAGTACCAGCGCCAAGCTTACAGCCTTGCAGGGAGCGAAGAGGCGGATAGGCGTCTCGCCCAGAAGAAGGTGCCAGGACCAAAAGATGGTCTTCCTTTCTGCTGCTCCTTGCCCGAATTGTGGTGCTGCGTTGAAAGTCTTGCCCAGCGAAAAGCTACTCCAGCAAGTGTTTCTCTCCAAACGCATTTCGCTGAGCGAGAGCTACACGGACAGTTTGCACTCGGTGAAACAGCAAGAAAATGCTTGTCCGTCGAGCTGAAGGAAAATCCCTGCACAGCACACTGTGGCTGCGTGCAGTGTTCACGCTGAAGAGCGGCAAAGCTCCAAGCCTAGGCTGGACTTCCCTTCTGTCCAGAGCACAGAAGGCGAAGAACCAAGCAGCTGGGCACCGGGCTCATGTACTCAGGGGAGCCAATTTCAAATGTCCAGCCAAGAGCTGCTTCACAAGCACATGCAGCTGAGAATGCTCTGGCTGCTTCAGAAAGGAAGGCGCAGCCCTTGCACTCCTGGACACAAGCTGGCCAGCAGCAGGTTCCTAAACCTTCCGTGCTGCAGAGTGCATGCACCTGGAGCACAGCCAGGAGGAGGCGTCCAGAAAGAAGGCGTTCTTCAAGCCCCCCCCTCCTCCAGGCAGCCTTGAAACTGAGCACAACAAACTGCGCCTCGGGGAGCTTCTTCTTTCCTCAGATAGATGGACCGTCCCCTTCTTCACTCTCGCAGCTCCCTTGCCCACTTGCAGCAGCTGCTGCCAAAGAAAAAGGCTCCAGGGGTAACAGCCTCTGCTGGGCTGAACCTTCCCCTTGCCTCACGTCAAGCACCAGAAACTGTCCTCTGCACTCTGTTTTTCCCTTCTCCACCGCATCTACCACTGTCATCTCTGCATCTCCAAGCATGAAGCTAGCAGAATTGGTTCCAGGGAATACTGGAAGAGAAATAGGTAGCAGCACAAGTAGCCGCAGCTTGAACTTTCTGCTTCCGACTGCTAAAGTGAATCCGCAAACAAGCGAGTGCCACGCACGCTTCCTCTTGCAGCCCGGGCCATTCGCACAGCAGCCTGCTGCTCTGCCTTCGTTCTTATGCTCTTCGTAGCAGGTCGCGCTTTCGTTTAGCTGGAGACGAACAGTCGTCTGCTTCTCGCCCAGAGAGCACGGTGCTGGCAGCGAAAGCCTCCAGGCTGCTGCCTCTGCCCAAACACGCCTGGCCTCTGCACTTTCTCTCTCAGCGCTAGGTAGCAGCACATTCGGTCTGCGTGGTAGCCTGAATCTTAACGGAAAGCTTCTCAGCTAAGTCTCGCACAGAGAACAGTTTGAGGTCAACGAGCTTAGCCGGAGCTTACCCTCGACGCGTGGAAACCTGTATTTGCAGCACATCCTAGTGGTAGCCCTCTTTCCTTTCCAGCCTGCACAGCGCCGGCAGACGGCGGTGCTCTCTGCACCTGCCTTCTCACTTGCAAGTACCAGCGCCAAGCTTACAGCCTTGCAGGGAGCGAAGAGGCGGATAGGCGTCTCGCCCAGAAGAAGGTGCCAGGACCAAAAGATGGTCTTCCTTTCTGCTGCTCCTTGCCCGAATTGTGGTGCTGCGTTGAAAGTCTTGCCCAGCGAAAAGCTACTCCAGCAAGTGTTTCTCTCCAAACGCATTTCGCTGAGCGAGAGCTACACGGACAGTTTGCACTCGGTGAAACAGCAAGAAAATGCTTGTCCGTCGAGCTGAAGGAAAATCCCTGCACAGCACACTGTGGCTGCGTGCAGTGTTCACGCTGAAGAGCGGCAAAGCTCCAAGCCATGGCTGGGCTTCACTTCTGTCCAGAGCACAGAAGGCGAAGAACCAAGCAGCTGGGCACCGGGCTCATGTACTCAGGGGAGCCAATTTCAAATGTCCAGCCAAGAGCTGCTTCACAAGCACATGCAGCTGAGAATGCTCTGGCTGCTTCAGAAAGGAAGGCGCAGCCCTTGCACTCCTGGACACAAGCTGGCCAGCAGCAGGTTCCTAAACCTTCCGTGCTGCAGAGTGCATGCAGCTGGAGCACAGCCAGAAGGAGGCGTCCAGAAAGAAGGCGTTCTTCAAGCCCCCCCCTCCTCCAGGCAGCCTTGAAACTGAGCACAACAAACTGCGCCTCGGGGAGCTTCTTCTTTCCTCAGATAGATGGACCGTCCCCTTCTTCACTCTCGCAGCTCCCTTGCCCACTTGCAGCAGCTGCTGCCAAAGGAAAAGGCTCCAGGGGTAACAGCCTCTGCTGGGCTGAACCTTCCCCTTGCCTCACGTCAAGCACCAGAAACTGTCCTCTGCACTCTGTTTTTCCCTTCTCCACCGCATCTACCACTGTCATCTCTGCATCTCCAAGCATGAAGCTAGCAGAATTGGTTCCAGGGAATACTGGAAGAGAAATAGGTAGCAGCACAAGTAGCCGCAGGTTGAACTTTCTGCTTCCGACTGCTAAAGTGAATCCGCAAACAAGCGAGTGCCACGCACGCTTCCTCTTGCAGCCCGGGCCATTCGCACAGCAGCCTGCTGCTCTGCCTTCGTTCTTATGCTCTTCGTAGCAGGTCGCGCTTTCGTTTAGCTGGAGACGAACAGTCGTCTGCTTCTCGCCCAGAGAGCACGGTGCTGGCAGCGAAAGCCTCCAGGCTGCTGCCTCTGCCCAAACACGCCTGGCCTCTGCACTTTCTCTCTCAGCGCTAGGTAGCAGCACATTCGGTCTGCGTGGTAGCCTGAATCTTAACGGAAAGCTTCTCAGCTAAGTCTCGCACAGAGAACAGTTTGAGGTCAACGAGCTTAGCCGGAGCTTACCCTCGACGCGTGGAAACCTGTATTTGCAGCACATCCTAGTGGTAGCCCTCTTTCCTTTCCAGCCTGCACAGCGCCGGCAGACGGCGGTGCTCTCTGCACCTGCCTTCTCACTTGCAAGTACCAGCGCCAAGCTTACAGCCTTGCAGGGAGCGAAGAGGCGGATAGGCGTCTCGCCCAGAAGAAGGTGCCAGGACCAAAAGATGGTCTTCCTTTCTGCTGCTCCTTGCCCGAATTGTGGTGCTGCGTTGAAAGTCTTGCCCAGCGAAAAGCTACTCCAGCAAGTGTTTCTCTCCAAACGCATTTCGCTGAGCGAGAGCTACACGGACAGTTTGCACTCGGTGAAACAGCAAGAAAATGCTTGTCCGTCGAGCTGAAGGAAAATCCCTGCACAGCACACTGTGGCTGCGTGCAGTGTTCACGCTGAAGAGCGGCAAAGCTCCAAGCCATGGCTGGGCTTCACTTCTGTCCAGAGCACAGAAGGCGAAGAACCAAGCAGCTGGGCACCGGGCTCATGTACTCAGGGGAGCCAATTTCAAATGTCCAGCCAAGAGCTGCTTCACAAGCACATGCAGCTGAGAATGCTCTGGCTGCTTCAGAAAGGAAGGCGCAGCCCTTGCACTCCTGGACACAAGCTGGCCAGCAGCAGGTTCCTAAACCTTCCGTGCTGCAGAGTGCATGCAGCTGGAGCACAGCCAGGAGGAGGCGTCCAGAAAGAAGGCGTTCTTCAAGTCCCCCCCTCCTCCAGGCAGCCTTGAAACTGAGCACAACACACTGCGCCTCGGGGAGCTTCTTCTTTCCTCAGCTAGATGGACCGTCCCCTTCTTCACTCTCGCAGCTCCCTTGCCCACTTGCAGCAGCTGCTGCCAAAGAAAAAGGCTCCAGGGGTAACAGCCTCTGCTGGGCTGAACCTTCCCCTTGCCTCACGTCAAGCACCAGAAACTGTCCTCTGCACTCTGTTTTTCCCTTCTCCACCGCATCTACCACTGTCATCTCTGCATCTCCAAGCATGAAGCTAGCAGAATTGGTTCCAGGGAATACTGGAAGAGAAATAGGTAGCAGCACAAGTAGCCGCAGGTTGAACTTTCTGCTTCCGACTGCTAAAGTGAATCTGCAAACAAGCGAGTGCCACGCACGCTTCCTCTTGCAGCCCGGGCGATTCGCACAGCAGCCTGCTGCTCTGCCTTCGTTCTTATGCTCTTCGTAGCAGGTCGCGCTTTCGTTTAGCTGGAGACGAACAGTCGTCTGCTTCTCGCCCAGAGAGCACGGTGCTGGCAGCGAAAGCCTCCAGGCTGCTGCCTCTGCCCAAACACGCCTGGCCTCTGCACTTTCTCTCTCAGCGCTAGGTAGCAGCACATTCGGTCTGCGTGGTAGCCTGAATCTTAACGGAAAGCTTCTCAGCTAAGTCTCGCACAGAGAACAGTTTGAGGTCAACGAGCTTAGCCGGAGCTTACCCTCGACGCGTGGAAACCTGTATTTGCAGCACATCCTAGTGGTAGCCCTCTTTCCTTTCCAGCCTGCACAGCGCCGGCAGACGGCGGTGCTCTCTGCACCTGCCTTCTCACTTGCAAGTACCAGCGCCAAGCTTACAGCCTTGCAGGGAGCGAAGAGGCGGATAGGCGTCTCGCCCAGAAGAAGGTGCCAGGACCAAAAGATGGTCTTCCTTTCTCCTGCTCCTTGCCCGAATTGTGGTGCTGCGTTGAAAGTCTTGCCCAGCGAAAAGCTACTCCAGCAAGTGTTTCTCTCCAAACGCATTTCGCTGAGCGAGAGCTACACGGACAGTTTGCACTCGGTGAAACAGCAAGAAAATGCTTGTCCGTCGAGCTGAAGGAAAATCCCTGCACAGCACACTGTGGCTGCGTGCAGTGTTCACGCTGAAGAGCGGCAAAGCTCCAAGCCATGGCTGGGCTTCACTTCTGTCCAGAGCACAGAAGGCGAAGAACCAAGCAGCTGGGCACCGGGCTCATGTACTCAGGGGAGCCAATTTCAAATGTCCAGCCAAGAGCTGCTTCACAAGCACATGCAGCTGAGAATGCTCTGGCTGCTTCAGAAAGGAAGGCGCAGCCCTTGCACTCCTGGACACAAGCTGGCCAGCAGCAGGTTCCTAAACCTTGCGTGCTGCGGAGTGCATGCAGCTGGAGCACAGCCAGAAGGAGGCGTCCAGAAAGAAGGCGTTCTTCAAGTACCCCCCTCCTCCAGGCAGCCTTGAAACTGAGCACAACAAACTGCGCCTCGGGGAGCTTCTTTCCTCAGATAGATGGACCGTCCCCTTCTTCACTCTCGCAGCTCCCTTGCCCACTTGCAGCAGCTGCTGCCAAAGAAAAAGGCTCCAGGGGTAACAGCCTCTGCTGGGCTGAACCTTCCCCTTGCCTCACGTCAAGCACCAGAAACTGTCCTCTGCACTCTGTTTTTCCCTTCTCCACCGCATCTACCACTGTCATCTCTGCATCTCCAAGCATGAAGCTAGCAGAATTGGTTCCAGGGAATACTGGAAGAGAAATAGGTAGCAGCACAAGTAGCCGCAGCTTGAACTTTCTGCTTCCGACTGCTAAAGTGAATCCGCAAACAAGCGAGTGCCACGCACGCTTCCTCTTGCAGCCCGGGCCATTCGCACAGCAGCCTGCTGCTCTGCCTTCGTTCTTATGCTCTTCGTAGCAGGTCGCGCTTTCGTTTAGCTGGAGACGAACAGTCGTCTGCTTCTCGCCCAGAGAGCACGGTGCTGGCAGCGAAAGCCTCCAGGCTGCTGCCTCTGCCCAAACACGCCTGGCCTCTGCACTTTCTCTCTCAGCGCTAGGTAGCAGCACATTCGGTCTGCGTGGTAGCCTGAATCTTAACGGAAAGCTTCTCAGCTAAGTCTCGCACAGAGAACAGTTTGAGGTCAACGAGCTTAGCCGGAGCTTACCCTCGACGCGTGCAAACCTGTATTTGCAGCACATCCTAGTGGTAGCCCTCTTTCCTTTCCAGCCTGCACAGCGCCGGCAGACGGCGGTGCTCTCTGCACCTGCCTTCTCACTTGCAAGTACCAGCGCCAAGCTTACAGCCTTGCAGGGAGCGAAGAGGCGGATAGGCGTCTCGCCCAGAAGAAGGTGCCAGGACCAAAAGATGGTCTTCCTTTCTGCTGCTCCTTGCCCGAATTGTGGTGCTGCGTTGAAAGTCTTGCCCAGCGAAAAGCTACTCCAGCAAGTGTTTCTCTCCAAACGCATTTCGCTGAGCGAGAGCTACACGGACAGTTTGCACTCGGTGAAACAGCAAGAAAATGCTTGTCCGTCGAGCTGAAGGAAAATCCCTGCACAGCACACTGTGGCTGCGTGCAGTGTTCACGCTGAAGAGCGGCAAAGCTCCAAGCCATGGCTGGGCTTCACTTCTGTCCAGAGCACAGAAGGCGAAGAACCAAGCAGCTGGGCACCGGGCTCATGTACTCAGGGGAGCCAATTTCAAATGTCCAGCCAAGAGCTGCTTCACAAGCACATGCAGCTGAGAATGCTCTGGCTGCTTCAGAAAGGAAGGCGCAGCCCTTGCACTCCTGGACACAAGCTGGCCAGCAGCAGGTTCCTAAACCTTCCGTGCTGCAGAGTGCATGCAGCTGGAGCACAGCCAGGAGGAGGCGTCCAGAAAGAAGGCGTTCTTCAAGTCCCCCCCTCCTCCAGGCAGCCTTGAAACTGAGCACAACACACTGCGCCTCGGGGAGCTTCTTCTTTCCTCAGCTAGATGGACCGTCCCCTTCTTCACTCTCGCAGCTCCCTTGCCCACTTGCAGCAGCTGCTGCCAAAGAAAAAGGCTCCAGGGGTAACAGCCTCTGCTGGGCTGAACCTTCCCCTTGCCTCACGTCAAGCACCAGAAACTGTCCTCTGCACTCTGTTTTTCCCTTCTCCACCGCATCTACCACTGTCATCTCTGCATCTCCAAGCATGAAGCTAGCAGAATTGGTTCCAGGGAATACTGGAAGAGAAATAGGTAGCAGCACAAGTAGCCGCAGCTTGAACTTTCTGCTTCCGACTGCTAAAGTGAATCCGCAAACAAGCGAGTGCCACGCACGCTTCCTCTTGCAGCCCGGGCGATTCGCACAGCAGCCTGCTGCTCTGCCTTCGTTCTTATGCTCTTCGTAGCAGGTCGCGCTTTCGTTTAGCTGGAGACGAACAGTCGTCTGCTTCTCGCCCAGAGAGCACGGTGCTGGCAGCGAAAGCCTCCAGGCTGCTGCCTCTGCCCAAACACGCCTGGCCTCTGCACTTTCTCTCTCAGCGCTAGGTAGCAGCACATTCGGTCTGCGTGGTAGCCTGAATCTTAACGGAAAGCTTCTCAGCTAAGTCTCGCACAGAGAACAGTTTGAGGTCAACGAGCTTAGCCGGAGCTTACCCTCGACGCGTGCAAACCTGTATTTGCAGCACATCCTAGTGGTAGCCCTCTTTCCTTTCCAGCCTGCACAGCGCCGGCAGACGGCGGTGCTCTCTGCACCTGCCTTCTCACTTGCAAGTACCAGCGCCAAGCTTACAGCCTTGCAGGGAGCGAAGAGGCGGATAGGCGTCTCGCCCAGAAGAAGGTGCCAGGACCAAAAGATGGTCTTCCTTTCTGCTGCTCCTTGCCCGAATTGTGGTGCTGCGTTGAAAGTCTTGCCCAGCGAAAAGCTACTCCAGCAAGTGTTTCTCTCCAAACGCATTTCGCTGAGCGAGAGCTACACGGACAGTTTGCACTCGGTGAAACAGCAAGAAAATGCTTGTCCGTCGAGCTGAAGGAAAATCCCTGCACAGCACACTGTGGCTGCGTGCGGTGTTCACGCTGAAGAGCGGCAAAGCTCCAAGCCATGGCTGGGCTTCACTTCTGTCCAGAGCACAGAAGGCGAAGAACCAAGCAGCTGGGCACCGGGCTCATGTACTCAGGGGAGCCAATTTCAAATGTCCAGCCAAGAGCTGCTTCACAAGCACATGCAGCTGAGAATGCTCTGGCTGCTTCAGAAAGGAAGGCGCAGCCCTTGCACTCCTGGACACAAGGTGGCCAGCAGCAGGTTCCTAAACCTTCCGTGCTGCAGAGTGCATGCAGCTGGAGCACAGCCAGGAGGAGGCGTCCAGAAAGAAGGCGTTCTTCAAGTCCCCCCCTCCTCCAGGCAGCCTTGAAACTGAGCACAACACACTGCGCCTCGGGGAGCTTCTTCTTTCCTCAGATAGATGGACCGTCCCCTTCTTCACTCTCGCAGCTCCCTTGCCCACTTGCAGCAGCTGCTGCCAAAGAAGAAGGCTCCAGGGGTAACAGCCTCTGCTGGGCTGAACCTTCCCCTTGCCTCACGTCAAGCACCAGAAACTGTCCTCTGCACTCTGTTTTTCCCTTCTCCACCGCATCTACCACTGTCATCTCTGCATCTCCAAGCATGAAGCTAGCAGAATTGGTTCCAGGGAATACTGGAAGAGAAATAGGTAGCAGCACAAGTAGCCGCAGGTTGAACTTTCTGCTTCCGACTGCTAAAGTGAATCCGCAAACAAGCGAGTGCCACGCACGCTTCCTCTTGCAGCCCGGGCCATTCGCACAGCAGCCTGCTGCTCTGCCTTCGTTCTTATGCTCTTCGTAGCAGGTCGCGCTTTCGTTTAGCTGGAGACGAACAGTCGTCTGCTTCTCGCCCACAGAGCACGGTGCTGGCAGCGAAAGCCTCCAGGCTGCTGCCTCTGCCCAAACACGCCTGGCCTCTGCACTTTCTCTCTCAGCGCTAGGTAGCAGCACATTCGGTCTGCGTGGTAGCCCGAATCTTAACGGAAAGCTTCTCAGCTAAGTCTCGCACAGAGAACAGTTTGAGGTCAACGAGCTTAGCCGGAGCTTACCCTCGACGCGTGGAAACCTGTATTTGCAGCACATCCTAGTGGTAGCCCTCTTTCCTTTCCAGCCTGCACAGCGCCGGCAGACGGCGGTGCTCTCTGCACCTGCCTTCTCACTTGCAAGTACCAGCGCCAAGCTTACAGCCTTGCAGGGAGCGAAGAGGCGGATAGGCGTCTCGCCCAGAAGAAGGTGCCAGGACCAAAAGATGGTCTTCCTTTCTGCTGCTCCTTGCCCGAATTGTGGTGCTGCGTTGAAAGTCTTGCCCAGCGAAAAGCTACTCCAGCAAGTGTTTCTCTCCAAACGCATTTCGCTGAGCGAGAGCTACACGGACAGTTTGCACTCGGTGAAACAGCAAGAAAATGCTTGTCCGTCGAGCTGAAGGAAAATCCCTGCACAGCACACTGTGGCTGCGTGCAGTGTTCACGCTGAAGAGCGGCAAAGCTCCAAGCCATGGCTGGGCTTCACTTCTGTCCAGAGCACAGAAGGCGAAGAACCAAGCAGCTGGGCACCGGGCTCATGTACTCAGGGGAGCCAATTTCAAATGTCCAGCCAAGAGCTGCTTCACAAGCACATGCAGCTGAGAATGCTCTGGCTGCTTCAGAAAGGAAGGCGCAGCCCTTGCACTCCTGGACACAAGCTGGCCAGCAGCAGGTTCCTAAACCTTCCGTGCTGCAGAGTGCATGCAGCTGGAGCACAGCCAGAAGGAGGCGTCCAGAAAGAAGGCGTTCTTCAAGCCCCCCCCTCCTCCAGGCAGCCTTGAAACTGAGCACAACAAACTGCGCCTCGGGGAGCTTCTTCTTTCCTCAGCTAGATGGACCGTCCCCTTCTTCACTCTCGCAGCTCCCTTGCCCACTTGCAGCAGCTGCTGCCAAAGGAAAAGGCTCCAGGGGTAACAGCCTCTGCTGGGCTGAACCTTCCCCTTGCCTCACGTCAAGCACCAGAAACTGTCCTCTGCACTCTGTTTTTCCCTTCTCCACCGCATCTACCACTGTCATCTCTGCATCTCCAAGCATGAAGCTAGCAGAATTGGTTCCAGGGAATACTGGAAGAGAAATAGGTAGCAGCACAAGTAGCCGCAGGTTGAACTTTCTGCTTCCGACTGCTAAAGTGAATCCGCAAACAAGCGAGTGCCACGCACGCTTCCTCTTGCAGCCCGGGCCATTCGCACAGCAGCCTGCTGCTCTGCCTTCGTTCTTATGCTCTTCGTAGCAGGTCGCGCTTTCGTTTAGCTGGAGACGAACAGTCGTCTGCTTCTCGCCCACAGAGCACGGTGCTGGCAGCGAAAGCCTCCAGGCTGCTGCCTCTGCCCAAACACGCCTGGCCTCTGCACTTTCTCTCTCAGCGCTAGGTAGCAGCACATTCGGTCTGCGTGGTAGCCTGAATCTTAACGGAAAGCTTCTCAGCTAAGTCTCGCACAGAGAACAGTTTGAGGTCAACGAGCTTAGCCGGAGCTTACCCTCGACGCGTGGAAACCTGTATTTGCAGCACATCCTAGTGGTAGCCCTCTTTCCTTTCCAGCCTGCACAGCGCCGGCAGACGGCGGTGCTCTCTGCACCTGCCTTCTCACTTGCAAGTACCAGCGCCAAGCTTACAGCCTTGCAGGGAGCGAAGAGGCGGATAGGCGTCTCGCCCAGAAGAAGGTGCCAGGACCAAAAGATGGTCTTCCTTTCTGCTGCTCCTTGCCCGAATTGTGGTGCTGCGTTGAAAGTCTTGCCCAGCGAAAAGCTACTCCAGCAAGTGTTTCTCTCCAAACGCATTTCGCTGAGCGAGAGCTACACGGACAGTTTGCACTCGGTGAAACAGCAAGAAAATGCTTGTCCGTCGAGCTGAAGGAAAATCCCTGCACAGCACACTGTGGCTGCGTGCAGTGTTCACGCTGAAGAGCGGCAAAGCTCCAAGCCATGGCTGGGCTTCACTTCTGTCCAGAGCACAGAAGGCGAAGAACCAAGCAGCTGGGCACCGGGCTCATGTACTCAGGGGAGCCAATTTCAAATGTCCAGCCAAGAGCTGCTTCACAAGCACATGCAGCTGAGAATGCTCTGGCTGCTTCAGAAAGGAAGGCGCAGCCCTTGCACTCCTGGACACAAGCTGGCCAGCAGCAGGTTCCTAAACCTTCCGTGCTGCAGAGTGCATGCAGCTGGAGCACAGCCAGAAGGAGGCGTCCAGAAAGAAGGCGTTCTTCAAACCCCCCCCTCCTCCAGGCAGCCTTGAAACTGAGCACAACAAACTGCGCCTCGGGGAGCTTCTTCTTTCCTCAGATAGATGGACCGTCCCCTTCTTCACTCTCGCAGCTCCCTTGCCCACTTGCAGCAGCTGCTGCCAAAGAAAAAGGCTCCAGGGGTAACAGCCTCTGCTGGGCTGAACCTTCCCCTTGCCTCACGTCCAGCACCAGAAACTGTCCTCTGCACTCTGTTTTTCCCTTCTCCACCGCATCTACCACTGTCATCTCTGCATCTCCAAGCATGAAGCTAGCAGAATTGGTTCCAGGGAATACTGGAAGAGAAATAGGTAGCAGCACAAGTAGCCGCAGCTTGAACTTTCTGCTTCCGACTGCTAAAGTGAATCCGCAAACAAGCGAGTGCCACGCACGCTTCCTCTTGCAGCCCGGGCCATTCGCACAGCAGCCTGCGGCTCTGCCTTCGTTCTTATGCTCTTCGTAGCAGGTCGCGCTTTCGTTTAGCTGGAGACGAACAGTCGTCTGCTTCTCGCCCACAGAGCACGGTGCTGGCAGCGAAAGCCTCCAGGCTGCTGCCTCTGCCCAAACACGCCTGGCCTCTGCACTTTCTCTCTCAGCGCTAGGTAGCAGCACATTCGGTCTGCGTGGTAGCCCGAATCTTAACGGAAAGCTTCTCAGCTAAGTCTCGCACAGAGAACAGTTTGAGGTCAACGAGCTTAGCCGGAGCTTACCCTCGACGCGTGGAAACCTGTATTTGCAGCACATCCTAGTGGTAGCCCTCTTTCCTTTCCAGCCTGCACAGCGCCGGCAGACGGCGGTGCTCTCTGCACCTGCCTTCTCACTTGCAAGTACCAGCGCCAAGCTTACAGCCTTGCAGGGAGCGAAGAGGCGGATAGGCGTCTCGCCCAGAAGAAGGTGCCAGGACCAAAAGATGGTCTTCCTTTCTGCTGCTCCTTGCCCGAATTGTGGTGCTGCGTTGAAAGTCTTGCCCAGCGAAAAGCTACTCCAGCAAGTGTTTCTCTCCAAACGCATTTCGCTGAGCGAGAGCTACACGGACAGTTTGCACTCGGTGAAACAGCAAGAAAATGCTTGTCCGTCGAGCTGAAGGAAAATCCCTGCACAGCACACTGTGGCTGCGTGCAGTGTTCACGCTGAAGAGCGGCAAAGCTCCAAGCCATGGCTGGGCTTCACTTCTGTCCAGAGCACAGAAGGCGAAGAACCAAGCAGCTGGGCACCGGGCTCATGTACTCAGGGGAGCCAATTTCAAATGTCCAGCCAAGAGCTGCTTCACAAGCACATGCAGCTGAGAATGCTCTGGCTGCTTCAGAAAGGAAGGCGCAGCCCTTGCACTCCTGGACACAAGCTGGCCAGCAGCAGGTTCCTAAACCTTCCGTGCTGCAGAGTGCATGCAGCTGGAGCACAGCCAGGAGGAGGCGTCCAGAAAGAAGGCGTTCTTCAAGCCCCCCCCTCCTCCAGGCAGCCTTGAAACTGAGCACAACAAACTGCGCCTCGGGGAGCTTCTTCTTTCCTCAGATAGATGGACCGTCCCCTTCTTCACTCTCGCAGCTCCCTTGCCCACTTGCAGCAGCTGCTGCCAAAGAAAAAGGCTCCAGGGGTAACAGCCTCTGCTGGGCTGAACCTTCCCCTTGCCTCACGTCAAGCACCAGAAACTGTCCTCTGCACTCTGTTTTTCCCTTCTCCACCGCATCTACCACTGTCATCTCTGCATCTCCAAGCATGAAGCTAGCAGAATTGGTTCCAGGGAATACTGGAAGAGAAATAGGTAGCAGCACAAGTAGCCGCAGCTTGAACTTTCTGCTTCCGACTGCTAAAGTGAATCCGCAAACAAGCGAGTGCCACGCACGCTTCCTCTTGCAGCCCGGGCCATTCGCACAGCAGCCTGCTGCTCTGCCTTCGTTCTTATGCTCTTCGTAGCAGGTCGCGCTTTCGTTTAGCTGGAGACGAACAGTCGTCTGCTTCTCGCCCAGAGAGCACGGTGCTGGCAGCGAAAGCCTCCAGGCTGCTGCCTCTGCCCAAACACGCCTGGCCTCTGCACTTTCTCTCTCAGCGCTAGGTAGCAGCACATTCGGTCTGCGTGGTAGCCCGAATCTTAACGGAAAGCTTCTCAGCTAAGTCTCGCACAGAGAACAGTTTGAGGTCAACGAGCTTAGCCGGAGCTTACCCTCGACGCGTGGAAACCTGTATTTGCAGCACATCCTAGTGGTAGCCCTCTTTCCTTTCCAGCCTGCACAGCGCCGGCAGACGGCGGTGCTCTCTGCACCTGCCTTCTCACTTGCAAGTACCAGCGCCAAGCTTACAGCCTTGCAGGGAGCGAAGAGGCGGATAGGCGTCTCGCCCAGAAGAAGGTGCCAGGACCAAAAGATGGCCTTCCTTTCTGCTGCTCCTTGCCCGAATTGTGGTGCTGCGTTGAAAGTCTTGCCCAGCGAAAAGCTACTCCAGCAAGTGTTTCTCTCCAAACGCATTTCGCTGAGCGAGAGCTACACGGACAGTTTGCACTCGGTGAAACAGCAAGAAAATGCTTGTCCGTCGAGCTGAAGGAAAATCCCTGCACAGCACACTGTGGCTGCGTGCAGTGTTCACGCTGAAGAGCGGCAAAGCTCCAAGCCATGGCTGGGCTTCACTTCTGTCCAGAGCACAGAAGGCGAAGAACCAAGCAGCTGGGCACCGGGCTCATGTACTCAGGGGAGCCAATTTCAAATGTCCAGCCAAGAGCTGCTTCACAAGCACATGCAGCTGAGAATGCTCTGGCTGCTTCAGAAAGGAAGGCGCAGCCCTTGCACTCCTGGACACAAGCTGGCCAGCAGCAGGTTCCTAAACCTTCCGTGCTGCAGAGTGCATGCAGCTGGAGCACAGCCAGGAGGAGGCGTCCAGAAAGAAGGCGTTCTTCAAGTCCCCCCCTCCTCCAGGCAGCCTTGAAACTGAGCACAACACACTGCGCCTCGGGGAGCTTCTTCTTTCCTCAGATAGATGGACCGTCCCCTTCTTCACTCTCGCAGCTCCCTTGCCCACTTGCAGCAGCTGCTGCCAAAGAAAAAGGCTCCAGGGGTAACAGCCTCTGCTGGGCTGAACCTTCCCCTTGCCTCACGTCAAGCACCAGAAACTGTCCTCTGCACTCTGTTTTTCCCTTCTCCACCGCATCTACCACTGTCATCTCTGCATCTCCAAGCATGAAGCTAGCAGAATTGGTTCCAGGGAATACTGGAAGAGAAATAGGTAGCAGCACAAGTAGCCGCAGCTTGAACTTTCTGCTTCCGACTGCTAAAGTGAATCCGCAAACAAGCGAGTGCCACGCACGCTTCCTCTTGCAGCCCGGGCCATTCGCACAGCAGCCTGCTGCTCTGCCTTCGTTCTTATGCTCTTCGTAGCAGGTCGCGCTTTCGTTTAGCTGGAGACGAACAGTCGTCTGCTTCTCGCCCAGAGAGCACGGTGCTGGCAGCGAAAGCCTCCAGGCTGCTGCCTCTGCCCAAACACGCCTGGCCTCTGCACTTTCTCTCTCAGCGCTAGGTAGCAGCACATTCGGTCTGCGTGGTAGCCTGAATCTTAACGGAAAGCTTCTCAGCTAAGTCTCGCACAGAGAACAGTTTGAGGTCAACGAGCTTAGCCGGAGCTTACCCTCGACGCGTGGAAACCTGTATTTGCAGCACATCCTAGTGGTAGCCCTCTTTCCTTTCCAGCCTGCACAGCGCCGGCAGACGGCGGTGCTCTCTGCACCTGCCTTCTCACTTGCAAGTACCAGCGCCAAGCTTACAGCCTTGCAGGGAGCGAAGAGGCGGATAGGCGTCTCGCCCAGAAGAAGGTGCCAGGACCAAAAGATGGTCTTCCTTTCTCCTGCTCCTTGCCCGAATTGTGGTGCTGCGTTGAAAGTCTTGCCCAGCGAAAAGCTACTCCAGCAAGTGTTTCTCTCCAAACGCATTTCGCTGAGCGAGAGCTACACGGACAGTTTGCACTCGGTGAAACAGCAAGAAAATGCTTGTCCGTCGAGCTGAAGGAAAATCCCTGCACAGCACACTGTGGCTGCGTGCGGTGTTCACGCTGAAGAGCGGCAAAGCTCCAAGCCATGGCTGGGCTTCACTTCTGTCCAGAGCACAGAAGGCGAAGAACCAAGCAGCTGGGCACCGGGCTCATGTACTCAGGGGAGCCAATTTCAAATGTCCAGCCAAGAGCTGCTTCACAAGCACATGCAGCTGAGAATGCTCTGGCTGCTTCAGAAAGGAAGGCGCAGCCCTTGCACTCCTGGACACAAGCTGGCCAGCAGCAGGTTCCTAAACCTTCCGTGCTGCAGAGTGCATGCAGCTGGAGCACAGCCAGGAGGAGGCGTCCAGAAAGAAGGCGTTCTTCAAGTCCCCCCCTCCTCCAGGCAGCCTTGAAACTGAGCACAACACACTGCGCCTCGGGGAGCTTCTTCTTTCCTCAGATAGATGGACCGTCCCCTTCTTCACTCTCGCAGCTCCCTTGCCCACTTGCAGCAGCTGCTGCCAAAGAAGAAGGCTCCAGGGGTAACAGCCTCTGCTGGGCTGAACCTTCCCCTTGCCTCACGTCAAGCACCAGAAACTGTCCTCTGCACTCTGTTTTTCCCTTCTCCACCGCATCTACCACTGTCATCTCTGCATCTCCAAGCATGAAGCTAGCAGAATTGGTTCCAGGGAATACTGGAAGAGAAATAGGTAGCAGCACAAGTAGCCGCAGCTTGAACTTTCTGCTTCCGACTGCTAAAGTGAATCCGCAAACAAGCGAGTGCCACGCACGCTTCCTCTTGCAGCCCGGGCCATTCGCACAGCAGCCTGCTGCTCTGCCTTCGTTCTTATGCTCTTCGTAGCAGGTCGCGCTTTCGTTTAGCTGGAGACGAACAGTCGTCTGCTTCTCGCCCAGAGAGCACGGTGCTGGCAGCGAAAGCCTCCAGGCTGCTGCCTCTGCCCAAACACGCCTGGCCTCTGCACTTTCTCTCTCAGCGCTAGGTAGCAGCACATTCGGTCTGCGTGGTAGCCTGAATCTTAACGGAAAGCTTCTCAGCTAAGTCTCGCACAGAGAACAGTTTGAGGTCAACGAGCTTAGCCGGAGCTTACCCTCGACGCGTGGAAACCTGTATTTGCAGCACATCCTAGTGGTAGCCCTCTTTCCTTTCCAGCCTGCACAGCGCCGGCAGACGGCGGTGCTCTCTGCACCTGCCTTCTCACTTGCAAGTACCAGCGCCAAGCTTACAGCCTTGCAGGGAGCGAAGAGGCGGATAGGCGTCTCGCCCAGAAGAAGGTGCCAGGACCAAAAGATGGTCTTCCTTTCTGCTGCTCCTTGCCCGAATTGTGGTGCTGCGTTGAAAGTCTTGCCCAGCGAAAAGCTACTCCAGCAAGTGTTTCTCTCCAAACGCATTTCGCTGAGCGAGAGCTACACGGACAGTTTGCACTCGGTGAAACAGCAAGAAAATGCTTGTCCGTCGAGCTGAAGGAAAATCCCTGCACAGCACACTGTGGCTGCGTGCGGTGTTCACGCTGAAGAGCGGCAAAGCTCCAAGCCATGGCTGGGCTTCACTTCTGTCCAGAGCACAGAAGGCGAAGAACCAAGCAGCTGGGCACCGGGCTCATGTACTCAGGGGAGCCAATTTCAAATGTCCAGCCAAGAGCTGCTTCACAAGCACATGCAGCTGAGAATGCTCTGGCTGCTTCAGAAAGGAAGGCGCAGCCCTTGCACTCCTGGACACAAGCTGGCCAGCAGCAGGTTCCTAAACCTTCCGTGCTGCAGAGTGCATGCAGCTGGAGCACAGCCAGGAGGAGGCGTCCAGAAAGAAGGCGTTCTTCAAGTCCCCCCCTCCTCCAGGCAGCCTTGAAACTGAGCACAACACACTGCGCCTCGGGGAGCTTCTTCTTTCCTCAGCTAGATGGACCGTCCCCTTCTTCACTCTCGCAGCTCCCTTGCCCACTTGCAGCAGCTGCTGCCAAAGAAAAAGGCTCCAGGGGTAACAGCCTCTGCTGGGCTGAACCTTCCCCTTGCCTCACGTCAAGCACCAGAAACTGTCCTCTGCACTCTGTTTTTCCCTTCTCCACCGCATCTACCACTGTCATCTCTGCATCTCCAAGCATGAAGCTAGCAGAATTGGTTCCAGGGAATACTGGAAGAGAAATAGGTAGCAGCACAAGTAGCCGCAGCTTGAACTTTCTGCTTCCGACTGCTAAAGTGAATCCGCAAACAAGCGAGTGCCACGCACGCTTCCTCTTGCAGCCCGGGCCATTCGCACAGCAGCCTGCTGCTCTGCCTTCGTTCTTATGCTCTTCGTAGCAGGTCGCGCTTTCGTTTAGCTGGAGACGAACAGTCGTCTGCTTCTCGCCCAGAGAGCACGGTGCTGGCAGCGAAAGCCTCCAGGCTGCTGCCTCTGCCCAAACACGCCTGGCCTCTGCACTTTCTCTCTCAGCGCTAGGTAGCAGCACATTCGGTCTGCGTGGTAGCCTGAATCTTAACGGAAAGCTTCTCAGCTAAGTCTCGCACAGAGAACAGTTTGAGGTCAACGAGCTTAGCCGGAGCTTACCCTCGACGCGTGGAAACCTGTATTTGCAGCACATCCTAGTGGTAGCCCTCTTTCCTTTCCAGCCTGCACAGCGCCGGCAGACGGCGGTGCTCTCTGCACCTGCCTTCTCACTTGCAAGTACCAGCGCCAAGCTTACAGCCTTGCAGGGAGCGAAGAGGCGGATAGGCGTCTCGCCCAGAAGAAGGTGCCAGGACCAAAAGATGGTCTTCCTTTCTGCTGCTCCTTGCCCGAATTGTGGTGCTGCGTTGAAAGTCTTGCCCAGCGAAAAGCTACTCCAGCAAGTGTTTCTCTCCAAACGCATTTCGCTGAGCGAGAGCTACACGGACAGTTTGCACTCGGTGAAACAGCAAGAAAATGCTTGTCCGTCGAGCTGAAGGAAAATCCCTGCACAGCACACTGTGGCTGCGTGCAGTGTTCACGCTGAAGAGCGGCAAAGCTCCAAGCCATGGCTGGGCTTCACTTCTGTCCAGAGCACAGAAGGCGAAGAACCAAGCAGCTGGGCACCGGGCTCATGTACTCAGGGGAGCCAATTTCAAATGTCCAGCCAAGAGCTGCTTCACAAGCACATGCAGCTGAGAATGCTCTGGCTGCTTCAGAAAGGAAGGCGCAGCCCTTGCACTCCTGGACACAAGCTGGCCAGCAGCAGGTTCCTAAACCTTCCGTGCTGCAGAGTGCATGCAGCTGGAGCACAGCCAGGAGGAGGCGTCCAGAAAGAAGGCGTTCTTCAAGTCCCCCCCTCCTCCAGGCAGCCTTGAAACTGAGCACAACACACTGCGCCTCGGGGAGCTTCTTCTTTCCTCAGCTAGATGGACCGTCCCCTTCTTCACTCTCGCAGCTCCCTTGCCCACTTGCAGCAGCTGCTGCCAAAGAAAAAGGCTCCAGGGGTAACAGCCTCTGCTGGGCTGAACCTTCCCCTTGCCTCACGTCAAGCACCAGAAACTGTCCTCTGCACTCTGTTTTTCCCTTCTCCACCGCATCTACCACTGTCATCTCTGCATCTCCAAGCATGAAGCTAGCAGAATTGGTTCCAGGGAATACTGGAAGAGAAATAGGTAGCAGCACAAGTAGCCGCAGGTTGAACTTTCTGCTTCCGACTGCTAAAGTGAATCCGCAAACAAGCGAGTGCCACGCACGCTTCCTCTTGCAGCCCGGGCCATTCGCACAGCAGCCTGCTGCTCTGCCTTCGTTCTTATGCTCTTCGTAGCAGGTCGCGCTTTCGTTTAGCTGGAGACGAACAGTCGTCTGCTTCTCGCCCAGAGAGCACGGTGCTGGCAGCGAAAGCCTCCAGGCTGCTGCCTCTGCCCAAACACGCCTGGCCTCTGCACTTTCTCTCTCAGCGCTAGGTAGCAGCACATTCGGTCTGCGTGGTAGCCTGAATCTTAACGGAAAGCTTCTCAGCTAAGTCTGGCACAGAGAACAGTTTGAGGTCAACGAGCTTAGCCGGAGCTTACCCTCGACGCGTGGAAACCTGTATTTGCAGCACATCCTAGTGGTAGCCCTCTTTCCTTTCCAGCCTGCACAGCGCCGGCAGACGGCGGTGCTCTCTGCACCTGCCTTCTCACTTGCAAGTACCAGCGCCAAGCTTACAGCCTTGCAGGGAGCGAAGAGGCGGATAGGCGTCTCGCCCAGAAGAAGGTGCCAGGACCAAAAGATGGTCTTCCTTTCTGCTGCTCCTTGCCCGAATTGTGGTGCTGCGTTGAAAGTCTTGCCCAGCGAAAAGCTACTCCAGCAAGTGTTTCTCTCCAAACGCATTTCGCTGAGCGAGAGCTACACGGACAGTTTGCACTCGGTGAAACAGCAAGAAAATGCTTGTCCGTCGAGCTGAAGGAAAATCCCTGCACAGCACACTGTGGCTGCGTGCAGTGTTCACGCTGAAGAGCGGCAAAGCTCCAAGCCATGGCTGGGCTTCACTTCTGTCCAGAGCACAGAAGGCGAAGAACCAAGCAGCTGGGCACCGGGCTCATGTACTCAGGGGAGCCAATTTCAAATGTCCAGCCAAGAGCTGCTTCACAAGCACATGCAGCTGAGAATGCTCTGGCTGCTTCAGAAAGGAAGGCGCAGCCCTTGCACTCCTGGACACAAGCTGGCCAGCAGCAGGTTCCTAAACCTTCCGTGCTGCAGAGTGCATGCAGCTGGAGCACAGCCAGGAGGAGGCGTCCAGAAAGAAGGCGTTCTTCAAGTCCCCCCCTCCTCCAGGCAGCCTTGAAACTGAGCACAACACACTGCGCCTCGGGGAGCTTCTTCTTTCCTCAGCTAGATGGACCGTCCCCTTCTTCACTCTCGCAGCTCCCTTGCCCACTTGCAGCAGCTGCTGCCAAAGAAAAAGGCTCCAGGGGTAACAGCCTCTGCTGGGCTGAACCTTCCCCTTGCCTCACGTCAAGCACCAGAAACTGTCCTCTGCACTCTGTTTTTCCCTTCTCCACCGCATCTACCACTGTCATCTCTGCATCTCCAAGCATGAAGCTAGCAGAATTGGTTCCAGGGAATACTGGAAGAGAAATAGGTAGCAGCACAAGTAGCCGCAGCTTGAACTTTCTGCTTCCGACTGCTAAAGTGAATCCGCAAACAAGCGAGTGCCACGCACGCTTCCTCTTGCAGCCCGGGCCATTCGCACAGCAGCCTGCTGCTCTGCCTTCGTTCTTATGCTCTTCGTAGCAGGTCGCGCTTTCGTTTAGCTGGAGACGAACAGTCGTCTGCTTCTCGCCCAGAGAGCACGGTGCTGGCAGCGAAAGCCTCCAGGCTGCTGCCTCTGCCCAAACACGCCTGGCCTCTGCACTTTCTCTCTCAGCGCTAGGTAGCAGCACATTCGGTCTGCGTGGTAGCCTGAATCTTAACGGAAAGCTTCTCAGCTAAGTCTCGCACAGAGAACAGTTTGAGGTCAACGAGCTTAGCCGGAGCTTACCCTCGACGCGTGGAAACCTGTATTTGCAGCACATCCTAGTGGCAGCCCTCTTTCCTTTCCAGCCTGCACAGCGCCGGCAGACGGCGGTGCTCTCTGCACCTGCCTTCTCACTTGCAAGTACCAGCGCCAAGCTTACAGCCTTGCAGGGAGCGAAGAGGCGGATAGGCGTCTCGCCCAGAAGAAGGTGCCAGGACCAAAAGATGGTCTTCCTTTCTGCTGCTCCTTGCCCGAATTGTGGTGCTGTGTTGAAAGTCTTGCCCAGCGAAAAGCTACTCCAGCAAGTGTTTCTCTCCAAACGCATTTCGCTGAGCGAGAGCTACACGGACAGTTTGCACTCGGTGAAACAGCAAGAAAATGCTTGTCCGTCGAGCTGAAGGAAAATCCCTGCACAGCACACTGTGGCTGCGTGCAGTGTTCACGCTGAAGAGCGGCAAAGCTCCAAGCCATGGCTGGGCTTCACTTCTGTCCAGAGCACAGAAGGCGAAGAACCAAGCAGCTGGGCACCGGGCTCATGTACTCAGGGGAGCCAATTTCAAATGTCCAGCCAAGAGCTGCTTCACAAGCACATGCAGCTGAGAATGCTCTGGCTGCTTCAGAAAGGAAGGCGCAGCCCTTGCACTCCTGGGCACAAGCTGGCCAGCAGCAGGTTCCTAAACCTTGCGTGCTGCAGAGTGCATGCAGCTGGAGCACAGCCAGAAGGAGGCGTCCAGAAAGAAGGCGTTCTTCAAGCCCCCCCCTCCTCCAGGCAGCCTTGAAACTGAGCACAACAAACTGCGCCTCGGGGAGCTTCTTCTTTCCTCAGATAGATGGACCGTCCCCTTCTTCACTCTCGCAGCTCCCTTGCCCACTTGCAGCAGCTGCTGCCAAAGAAAAAGGCTCCAGGGGTAACAGCCTCTGCTGGGCTGAACCTTCCCCTTGCCTCACGTCAAGCACCAGAAACTGTCCTCTGCACTCTGTTTTTCCCTTCTCCACCGCATCTACCACTGTCATCTCTGCATCTCCAAGCATGAAGCTAGCAGAATTGGTTCCAGGGAATACTGGAAGAGAAATAGGTAGCAGCACAAGTAGCCGCAGCTTGAACTTTCTGCTTCCGACTGCTAAAGTGAATCCGCAAACAAGCGAGTGCCACGCACGCTTCCTCTTGCAGCCCGGGCCATTCGCACAGCAGCCTGCTGCTCTGCCTTCGTTCTTATGCTCTTCGTAGCAGGTCGCGCTTTCGTTTAGCTGGAGACGAACAGTCGTCTGCTTCTCGCCCAGAGAGCACGGTGCTGGCAGCGAAAGCCTCCAGGCTGCTGCCTCTGCCCAAACACGCCTGGCCTCTGCACTTTCTCTCTCAGCGCTAGGTAGCAGCACATTCGGTCTGCGTGGTAGCCTGAATCTTAACGGAAAGCTTCTCAGCTAAGTCTGGCACAGAGAACAGTTTGAGGTCAACGAGCTTAGCCGGAGCTTACCCTCGACGCGTGGAAACCTGTATTTGCAGCACATCCTAGTGGTAGCCCTCTTTCCTTTCCAGCCTGCACAGCGCCGGCAGACGGCGGTGCTCTCTGCACCTGCCTTCTCACTTGCAAGTACCAGCGCCAAGCTTACAGCCTTGCAGGGAGCGAAGAGGCGGATAGGCGTCTCGCCCAGAAGAAGGTGCCAGGACCAAAAGATGGTCTTCCTTTCTGCTGCTCCTTGCCCGAATTGTGGTGCTGCGTTGAAAGTCTTGCCCAGCGAAAAGCTACTCCAGCAAGTGTTTCTCTCCAAACGCATTTCGCTGAGCGAGAGCTACACGGACAGTTTGCACTCGGTGAAACAGCAAGAAAATGCTTGTCCGTCGAGCTGAAGGAAAATCCCTGCACAGCACACTGTGGCTGCGTGCAGTGTTCACGCTGAAGAGCGGCAAAGCTCCAAGCCATGGCTGGGCTTCACTTCTGTCCAGAGCACAGAAGGCGAAGAACCAAGCAGCTGGGCACCGGGCTCATGTACTCAGGGGAGCCAATTTCAAATGTCCAGCCAAGAGCTGCTTCACAAGCACATGCAGCTGAGAATGCTCTGGCTGCTTCAGAAAGGAAGGCGCAGCCCTTGCACTCCTGGACACAAGCTGGCCAGCAGCAGGTTCCTAAACCTTCCGTGCTGCAGAGTGCATGCACCTGGAGCACAGCCAGGAGGAGGCGTCCAGAAAGAAGGCGTTCTTCAAGCCCCCCCCTCCTCCAGGCAGCCTTGAAACTGAGCACAACAAACTGCGCCTCGGGGAGCTTCTTCTTTCCTCAGCTAGATGGACCGTCCCCTTCTTCACTCTCGCAGCTCCCTTGCCCACTTGCAGCAGCTGCTGCCAAAGAAAAAGGCTCCAGGGGTAACAGCCTCTGCTGGGCTGAACCTTCCCCTTGCCTCACGTCAAGCACCAGAAACTGTCCTCTGCACTCTGTTTTTCCCTTCTCCACCGCATCTACCACTGTCATCTCTGCATCTCCAAGCATGAAGCTAGCAGAATTGGTTCCAGGGAATACTGGAAGAGAAATAGGTAGCAGCACAAGTAGCCGCAGCTTGAACTTTCTGCTTCCGACTGCTAAAGTGAATCCGCAAACAAGCGAGTGCCACGCACGCTTCCTCTTGCAGCCCGGGCCATTCGCACAGCAGCCTGCTGCTCTGCCTTCGTTCTTATGCTCTTCGTAGCAGGTCGCGCTTTCGTTTAGCTGGAGACGAACAGTCGTCTGCTTCTCGCCCACAGAGCACGGTGCTGGCAGCGAAAGCCTCCAGGCTGCTGCCTCTGCCCAAACACGCCTGGCCTCTGCACTTTCTCTCTCAGCGCTAGGTAGCAGCACATTCGGTCTGCGTGGTAGCCTGAATCTTAACGGAAAGCTTCTCAGCTAAGTCTCGCACAGAGAACAGTTTGAGGTCAACGAGCTTAGCCGGAGCTTACCCTCGACGCGTGGAAACCTGTATTTGCGGCACATCCTAGTGGCAGCCCTCTTTCCTTTCCAGCCTGCACAGCGCCGGCAGACGGCGGTGCTCTCTGCACCTGCCTTCTCACTTGCAAGTACCAGCGCCAAGCTTACAGCCTTGCAGGGAGCGAAGAGGCGGATAGGCGTCTCGCCCAGAAGAAGGTGCCAGGACCAAAAGATGGTCTTCCTTTCTCCTGCTCCTTGCCCGAATTGTGGTGCTGTGTTGAAAGTCTTGCCCAGCGAAAAGCTACTCCAGCAAGTGTTTCTCTCCAAACGCATTTCGCTGAGCGAGAGCTACACGGACAGTTTGCACTCGGTGAAACAGCAAGAAAATGCTTGTCCGTCGAGCTGAAGGAAAATCCCTGCACAGCACACTGTGGCTGCGTGCAGTGTTCACGCTGAAGAGCGGCAAAGCTCCAAGCCATGGCTGGGCTTCACTTCTGTCCAGAGCACAGAAGGCGAAGAACCAAGCAGCTGGGCACCGGGCTCATGTACTCAGGGGAGCCAATTTCAAATGTCCAGCCAAGAGCTGCTTCACAAGCACATGCAGCTGAGAATGCTCTGGCTGCTTCAGAAAGGAAGGCGCAGCCCTTGCACTCCTGGGCACAAGCTGGCCAGCAGCAGGTTCCTAAACCTTGCGTGCTGCAGAGTGCATGCAGCTGGAGCACAGCCAGAAGGAGGCGTCCAGAAAGAAGGCGTTCTTCAAGCCCCCCCCTCCTCCAGGCAGCCTTGAAACTGAGCACAACAAACTGCGCCTCGGGGAGCTTCTTCTTTCCTCAGATAGATGGACCGTCCCCTTCTTCACTCTCGCAGCTCCCTTGCCCACTTGCAGCAGCTGCTGCCAAAGAAGAAGGCTCCAGGGGTAACAGCCTCTGCTGGGCTGAACCTTCCCCTTGCCTCACGTCAAGCACCAGAAACTGTCCTCTGCACTCTGTTTTTCCCTTCTCCACCGCATCTACCACTGTCATCTCTGCATCTCCAAGCATGAAGCTAGCAGAATTGGTTCCAGGGAATACTGGAAGAGAAATAGGTAGCAGCACAAGTAGCCGCAGCTTGAACTTTCTGCTTCCGACTGCTAAAGTGAATCCGCAAACAAGCGAGTGCCACGCACGCTTCCTCTTGCAGCCCGGGCCATTCGCACAGCAGCCTGCTGCTCTGCCTTCGTTCTTATGCTCTTCGTAGCAGGTCGCGCTTTCGTTTAGCTGGAGACGAACAGTCGTCTGCTTCTCGCCCACAGAGCACGGTGCTGGCAGCGAAAGCCTCCAGGCTGCTGCCTCTGCCCAAACACGCCTGGCCTCTGCACTTTCTCTCTCAGCGCTAGGTAGCAGCACATTCGGTCTGCGTGGTAGCCTGAATCTTAACGGAAAGCTTCTCAGCTAAGTCTCGCACAGAGAACAGTTTGAGGTCAACGAGCTTAGCCGGAGCTTACCCTCGACGCGTGGAAACCTGTATTTGCAGCACATCCTAGTGGTAGCCCTCTTTCCTTTCCAGCCTGCACAGCGCCGGCAGACGGCGGTGCTCTCTGCACCTGCCTTCTCACTTGCAAGTACCAGCGCCAAGCTTACAGCCTTGCAGGGAGCGAAGAGGCGGATAGGCGTCTCGCCCAGAAGAAGGTGCCAGGACCAAAAGATGGTCTTCCTTTCTGCTGCTCCTTGCCCGAATTGTGGTGCTGCGTTGAAAGTCTTGCCCAGCGAAAAGCTACTCCAGCAAGTGTTTCTCTCCAAACGCATTTCGCTGAGCGAGAGCTACACGGACAGTTTGCACTCGGTGAAACAGCAAGAAAATGCTTGTCCGTCGAGCTGAAGGAAAATCCCTGCACAGCACACTGTGGCTGCGTGCAGTGTTCACGCTGAAGAGCGGCAAAGCTCCAAGCCATGGCTGGGCTTCCCTTCTGTCCAGAGCACAGAAGGCGAAGAACCAAGCAGCTGGGCACCGGGCTCATGTACTCAGGGGAGCCAATTTCAAATGTCCAGCCAAGAGCTGCTTCACAAGCACATGCAGCTGAGAATGCTCTGGCTGCTTCAGAAAGGAAGGCGCAGCCCTTGCACTCCTGGACACAAGCTGGCCAGCAGCAGGTTCCTAAACCTTGCGTGCTGCGGAGTGCATGCAGCTGGAGCACAGCCAGAAGGAGGCGTCCAGAAAGAAGGCGTTCTTCAAGTACCCCCCTCCTCCAGGCAGCCTTGAAACTGAGCACAACACACTGCGCCTCGGGGAGCTTCTTCTTTCCTCAGATAGATGGACCGTCCCCTTCTTCACTCTCGCAGCTCCCTTGCCCACTTGCAGCAGCTGCTGCCAAAGAAAAAGGCTCCAGGGGTAACAGCCTCTGCTGGGCTGAACCTTCCCCTTGCCTCACGTCAAGCACCAGAAACTGTCCTCTGCACTCTGTTTTTCCCTTCTCCAGCGCATCTACCACTGTCATCTCTGCATCTCCAAGCATGAAGCTAGCAGAATTGGTTCCAGGGAATACTGGAAGAGAAATAGGTAGCAGCACAAGTAGCCGCAGGTTGAACTTTCTGCTTCCGACTGCTAAAGTGAATCCGCAAACAAGCGAGTGCCACGCACGCTTCCTCTTGCAGCCCGGGCCATTCGCACAGCAGCCTGCTGCTCTGCCTTCGTTCTTATGCTCTTCGTAGCAGGTCGCGCTTTCGTTTAGCTGGAGACGAACAGTCGTCTGCTTCTCGCCCACAGAGCACGGTGCTGGCAGCGAAAGCCTCCAGGCTGCTGCCTCTGCCCAAACACGCCTGGCCTCTGCACTTTCTCTCTCAGCGCTAGGTAGCAGCACATTCGGTCTGCGTGGTAGCCTGAATCTTAACGGAAAGCTTCTCAGCTAAGTCTCGCACAGAGAACAGTTTGAGGTCAACGAGCTTAGCCGGAGCTTACCCTCGACGCGTGCAAACCTGTATTTGCAGCACATCCTAGTGGTAGCCCTCTTTCCTTTCCAGCCTGCACAGCGCCGGCAGACGGCGGTGCTCTCTGCACCTGCCTTCTCACTTGCAAGTACCAGCGCCAAGCTTACAGCCTTGCAGGGAGCGAAGAGGCGGATAGGCGTCTCGCCCAGAAGAAGGTGCCAGGACCAAAAGATGGTCTTCCTTTCTCCTGCTCCTTGCCCGAATTGTGGTGCTGTGTTGAAAGTCTTGCCCAGCGAAAAGCTACTCCAGCAAGTGTTTCTCTCCAAACGCATTTCGCTGAGCGAGAGCTACACGGACAGTTTGCACTCGGTGAAACAGCAAGAAAATGCTTGTCCGTCGAGCTGAAGGAAAATCCCTGCACAGCACACTGTGGCTGCGTGCAGTGTTCACGCTGAAGAGCGGCAAAGCTCCAAGCCATGGCTGGGCTTCACTTCTGTCCAGAGCACAGAAGGCGAAGAACCAAGCAGCTGGGCACCGGGCTCATGTACTCAGGGGAGCCAATTTCAAATGTCCAGCCAAGAGCTGCTTCACAAGCACATGCAGCTGAGAATGCTCTGGCTGCTTCAGAAAGGAAGGCGCAGCCCTTGCACTCCTGGACACAAGCTGGCCAGCAGCAGGTTCCTAAACCTTCCGTGCTGCAGAGTGCATGCAGCTGGAGCACAGCCAGAAGGAGGCGTCCAGAAAGAAGGCGTTCTTCAAGCCCCCCCCTCCTCCAGGCAGCCTTGAAACTGAGCACAACAAACTGCGCCTCGGGGAGCTTCTTCTTTCCTCAGATAGATGGACCGTCCCCTTCTTCACTCTCGCAGCTCCCTTGCCCACTTGCAGCAGCTGCTGCCAAAGGAAAAGGCTCCAGGGGTAACAGCCTCTGCTGGGCTGAACCTTCCCCTTGCCTCACGTCAAGCACCAGAAACTGTCCTCTGCACTCTGTTTTTCCCTTCTCCACCGCATCTACCACTGTCATCTCTGCATCTCCAAGCATGAAGCTAGCAGAATTGGTTCCAGGGAATACTGGAAGAGAAATAGGTAGCAGCACAAGTAGCCGCAGCTTGAACTTTCTGCTTCCGACTGCTAAAGTGAATCCGCAAACAAGCGAGTGCCACGCACGCTTCCTCTTGCAGCCCGGGCCATTCGCACAGCAGCCTGCTGCTCTGCCTTCGTTCTTATGCTCTTCGTAGCAGGTCGCGCTTTCGTTTAGCTGGAGACGAACAGTCGTCTGCTTCTCGCCCAGAGAGCACGGTGCTGGCAGCGAAAGCCTCCAGGCTGCTGCCTCTGCCCAAACACGCCTGGCCTCTGCACTTTCTCTCTCAGCGCTAGGTAGCAGCACATTCGGTCTGCGTGGTAGCCTGAATCTTAACGGAAAGCTTCTCAGCTAAGTCTCGCACAGAGAACAGTTTGAGGTCAACGAGCTTAGCCGGAGCTTACCCTCGACGCGTGGAAACCTGTATTTGCAGCACATCCTAGTGGTAGCCCTCTTTCCTTTCCAGCCTGCACAGCGCCGGCAGACGGCGGTGCTCTCTGCACCTGCCTTCTCACTTGCAAGTACCAGCGCCAAGCTTACAGCCTTGCAGGGAGCGAAGAGGCGGATAGGCGTCTCGCCCAGAAGAAGGTGCCAGGACCAAAAGATGGTCTTCCTTTCTCCTGCTCCTTGCCCGAATTGTGGTGCTGTGTTGAAAGTCTTGCCCAGCGAAAAGCTACTCCAGCAAGTGTTTCTCTCCAAACGCATTTCGCTGAGCGAGAGCTACACGGACAGTTTGCACTCGGTGAAACAGCAAGAAAATGCTTGTCCGTCGAGCTGAAGGAAAATCCCTGCACAGCACACTGTGGCTGCGTGCAGTGTTCACGCTGAAGAGCGGCAAAGCTCCAAGCCATGGCTGGGCTTCACTTCTGTCCAGAGCACAGAAGGCGAAGAACCAAGCAGCTGGGCACCGGGCTCATGTACTCAGGGGAGCCAATTTCAAATGTCCAGCCAAGAGCTGCTTCACAAGCACATGCAGCTGAGAATGCTCTGGCTGCTTCAGAAAGGAAGGCGCAGCCCTTGCACTCCTGGGCACAAGCTGGCCAGCAGCAGGTTCCTAAACCTTCCGTGCTGCAGAGTGCATGCAGCTGGAGCACAGCCAGAAGGAGGCGTCCAGAAAGAAGGCGTTCTTCAAGCCCCCCCCTCCTCCAGGCAGCCTTGAAACTGAGCACAACAAACTGCGCCTCGGGGAGCTTCTTCTTTCCTCAGATAGATGGACCGTCCCCTTCTTCACTCTCGCAGCTCCCTTGCCCACTTGCAGCAGCTGCTGCCAAAGAAAAAGGCTCCAGGGGTAACAGCCTCTGCTGGGCTGAACCTTCCCCTTGCCTCACGTCAAGCACCAGAAACTGTCCTCTGCACTCTGTTTTTCCCTTCTCCACCGCATCTACCACTGTCATCTCTGCATCTCCAAGCATGAAGCTAGCAGAATTGGTTCCAGGGAATACTGGAAGAGAAATAGGTAGCAGCACAAGTAGCCGCAGGTTGAACTTTCTGCTTCCGACTGCTAAAGTGAATCCGCAAACAAGCGAGTGCCACGCACGCTTCCTCTTGCAGCCCGGGCCATTCGCACAGCAGCCTGCTGCTCTGCCTTCGTTCTTATGCTCTTCGTAGCAGGTCGCGCTTTCGTTTAGCTGGAGACGAACAGTCGTCTGCTTCTCGCCCAGAGAGCACGGTGCTGGCAGCGAAAGCCTCCAGGCTGCTGCCTCTGCCCAAACACGCCTGGCCTCTGCACTTTCTCTCTCAGCGCTACGTAGCAGCACATTCGGTCTGCGTGGTAGCCTGAATCTTAACGGAAAGCTTCTCAGCTAAGTCTCGCACAGAGAACAGTTTGAGGTCAACGAGCTTAGCCGGAGCTTACCCTCGACGCGTGGAAACCTGTATTTGCAGCACATCCTAGTGGTAGCCCTCTTTCCTTTCCAGCCTGCACAGCGCCGGCAGACGGCGGTGCTCTCTGCACCTGCCTTCTCACTTGCAAGTACCAGCGCCAAGCTTACAGCCTTGCAGGGAGCGAAGAGGCGGATAGGCGTCTCGCCCAGAAGAAGGTGCCAGGACCAAAAGATGGTCTTCCTTTCTGCTGCTCCTTGCCCGAATTGTGGTGCTGCGTTGAAAGTCTTGCCCAGCGAAAAGCTACTCCAGCAAGTGTTTCTCTCCAAACGCATTTCGCTGAGCGAGAGCTACACGGACAGTTTGCACTCGGTGAAACAGCAAGAAAATGCTTGTCCGTCGAGCTGAAGGAAAATCCCTGCACAGCACACTGTGGCTGCGTGCAGTGTTCACGCTGAAGAGCGGCAAAGCTCCAAGCCATGGCTGGGCTTCACTTCTGTCCAGAGCACAGAAGGCGAAGAACCAAGCAGCTGGGCACCGGGCTCATGTACTCAGGGGAGCCAATTTCAAATGTCCAGCCAAGAGCTGCTTCACAAGCACATGCAGCTGAGAATGCTCTGGCTGCTTCAGAAAGGAAGGCGCAGCCCTTGCACTCCTGGACACAAGCTGGCCAGCAGCAGGTTCCTAAACCTTCCGTGCTGCAGAGTGCATGCAGCTGGAGCACAGCCAGAAGGAGGCGTCCAGAAAGAAGGCGTTCTTCAAGCCCCCCCCTCCTCCAGGCAGCCTTGAAACTGAGCACAACAAACTGCGCCTCGGGGAGCTTCTTCTTTCCTCAGATAGATGGACCGTCCCCTTCTTCACTCTCGCAGCTCCCTTGCCCACTTGCAGCAGCTGCTGCCAAAGGAAAAGGCTCCAGGGGTAACAGCCTCTGCTGGGCTGAACCTTCCCCTTGCCTCACGTCAAGCACCAGAAACTGTCCTCTGCACTCTGTTTTTCCCTTCTCCACCGCATCTACCACTGTCATCTCTGCATCTCCAAGCATGAAGCTAGCAGAATTGGTTCCAGGGAATACTGGAAGAGAAATAGGTAGCAGCACAAGTAGCCGCAGCTTGAACTTTCTGCTTCCGACTGCTAAAGTGAATCCGCAAACAAGCGAGTGCCACGCACGCTTCCTCTTGCAGCCCGGGCCATTCGCACAGCAGCCTGCTGCTCTGCCTTCGTTCTTATGCTCTTCGTAGCAGGTCGCGCTTTCGTTTAGCTGGAGACGAACAGTCGTCTGCTTCTCGCCCACAGAGCACGGTGCTGGCAGCGAAAGCCTCCAGGCTGCTGCCTCTGCCCAAACACGCCTGGCCTCTGCACCTTCTCTCTCAGCGCTACGTAGCAGCACATTCGGTCTGCGTGGTAGCCTGAATCTTAACGGAAAGCTTCTCAGCTAAGTCTCGCACAGAGAACAGTTTGAGGTCAACGAGCTTAGCCGGAGCTTACCCTCGACGCGTGGAAACCTGTATTTGCAGCACATCCTAGTGGTAGCCCTCTTTCCTTTCCAGCCTGCACAGCGCCGGCAGACGGCGGTGCTCTCTGCACCTGCCTTCTCACTTGCAAGTACCAGCGCCAAGCTTACAGCCTTGCAGGGAGCGAAGAGGCGGATAGGCGTCTCGCCCAGAAGAAGGTGCCAGGACCAAAAGATGGTCTTCCTTTCTGCTGCTCCTTGCCCGAATTGTGGTGCTGCATTGAAAGTCTTGCCTAGCGAAAAGCTACTCCAGCAAGTGTTTCTCTCCAAACGCATTTCGCTGAGCGAGAGCTACACGGACAGTTTGCACTCGGTGAAACAGCAAGAAAATGCTTGTCCGTCGAGCTGAAGGAAAATCCCTGCACAGCACACTGTGGCTGCGTGCAGTGTTCACGCTGAAGAGCGGCAAAGCTCCAAGCCATGGCTGGGCTTCACTTCTGTCCAGAGCACAGAAGGCGAAGAACCAAGCAGCTGGGCACCGGGCTCATGTACTCAGGGGAGCCAATTTCAAATGTCCAGCCAAGAGCTGCTTCACAAGCACATGCAGCTGAGAATGCTCTGGCTGCTTCAGAAAGGAAGGCGCAGCCCTTGCACTCCTGGACACAAGCTGGCCAGCAGCAGGTTCCTAAACCTTCCGTGCTGCAGAGTGCATGCAGCTGGAGCACAGCCAGAAGGAGGCGTCCAGAAAGAAGGCGTTCTTCAAGCCCCCCCCTCCTCCAGGCAGCCTTGAAACTGAGCACAACAAACTGCGCCTCGGGGAGCTTCTTCTTTCCTCAGATAGATGGACCGTCCCCTTCTTCACTCTCGCAGCTCCCTTGCCCACTTGCAGCAGCTGCTGCCAAAGGAAAAGGCTCCAGGGGTAACAGCCTCTGCTGGGCTGAACCTTCCCCTTGCCTCACGTCAAGCACCAGAAACTGTCCTCTGCACTCTGTTTTTCCCTTCTCCACCGCATCTACCACTGTCATCTCTGCATCTCCAAGCATGAAGCTAGCAGAATTGGTTCCAGGGAATACTGGAAGAGAAATAGGTAGCAGCACAAGTAGCCGCAGCTTGAACTTTCTGCTTCCGACTGCTAAAGTGAATCCGCAAACAAGCGAGTGCCACGCACGCTTCCTCTTGCAGCCCGGGCCATTCGCACAGCAGCCTGCTGCTCTGCCTTCGTTCTTATGCTCTTCGTAGCAGGTCGCGCTTTCGTTTAGCTGGAGACGAACAGTCGTCTGCTTCTCGCCCAGAGAGCACGGTGCTGGCAGCGAAAGCCTCCAGGCTGCTGCCTCTGCCCAAACACGCCTGGCCTCTGCACTTTCTCTCTCAGCGCTAGGTAGCAGCACATTCGGTCTGCGTGGTAGCCTGAATCTTAACGGAAAGCTTCTCAGCTAAGTCTCGCACAGAGAACAGTTTGAGGTCAACGAGCTTAGCCGGAGCTTACCCTCGACGCGTGGAAACCTGTATTTGCAGCACATCCTAGTGGTAGCCCTCTTTCCTTTCCAGCCTGCACAGCGCCGGCAGACGGCGGTGCTCTCTGCACCTGCCTTCTCACTTGCAAGTACCAGCGCCAAGCTTACAGCCTTGCAGGGAGCGAAGAGGCGGATAGGCGTCTCGCCCAGAAGAAGGTGCCAGGACCAAAAGATGGTCTTCCTTTCTCCTGCTCCTTGCCCGAATTGTGGTGCTGTGTTGAAAGTCTTGCCCAGCGAAAAGCTACTCCAGCAAGTGTTTCTCTCCAAACGCATTTCGCTGAGCGAGAGCTACACGGACAGTTTGCACTCGGTGAAACAGCAAGAAAATGCTTGTCCGTCGAGCTGAAGGAAAATCCCTGCACAGCACACTGTGGCTGCGTGCAGTGTTCACGCTGAAGAGCGGCAAAGCTCCAAGCCATGGCTGGGCTTCACTTCTGTCCAGAGCACAGAAGGCGAAGAACCAAGCAGCTGGGCACCGGGCTCATGTACTCAGGGGAGCCAATTTCAAATGTCCAGCCAAGAGCTGCTTCACAAGCACATGCAGCTGAGAATGCTCTGGCTGCTTCAGAAAGGAAGGCGCAGCCCTTGCACTCCTGGGCACAAGCTGGCCAGCAGCAGGTTCCTAAACCTTCCGTGCTGCAGAGTGCATGCAGCTGGAGCACAGCCAGAAGGAGGCGTCCAGAAAGAAGGCGTTCTTCAAGCCCCCCCCTCCTCCAGGCAGCCTTGAAACTGAGCACAACAAACTGCGCCTCGGGGAGCTTCTTCTTTCCTCAGATAGATGGACCGTCCCCTTCTTCACTCTCGCAGCTCCCTTGCCCACTTGCAGCAGCTGCTGCCAAAGAAAAAGGCTCCAGGGGTAACAGCCTCTGCTGGGCTGAACCTTCCCCTTGCCTCACGTCAAGCACCAGAAACTGTCCTCTGCACTCTGTTTTTCCCTTCTCCACCGCATCTACCACTGTCATCTCTGCATCTCCAAGCATGAAGCTAGCAGAATTGGTTCCAGGGAATACTGGAAGAGAAATAGGTAGCAGCACAAGTAGCCGCAGGTTGAACTTTCTGCTTCCGACTGCTAAAGTGAATCCGCAAACAAGCGAGTGCCACGCACGCTTCCTCTTGCAGCCCGGGCCATTCGCACAGCAGCCTGCTGCTCTGCCTTCGTTCTTATGCTCTTCGTAGCAGGTCGCGCTTTCGTTTAGCTGGAGACGAACAGTCGTCTGCTTCTCGCCCAGAGAGCACGGTGCTGGCAGCGAAAGCCTCCAGGCTGCTGCCTCTGCCCAAACACGCCTGGCCTCTGCACTTTCTCTCTCAGCGCTAGGTAGCAGCACATTCGGTCTGCGTGGTAGCCTGAATCTTAACGGAAAGCTTCTCAGCTAAGTCTCGCACAGAGAACAGTTTGAGGTCAACGAGCTTAGCCGGAGCTTACCCTCGACGCGTGGAAACCTGTATTTGCAGCACATCCTAGTGGTAGCCCTCTTTCCTTTCCAGCCTGCACAGCGCCGGCAGACGGCGGTGCTCTCTGCACCTGCCTTCTCACTTGCAAGTACCAGCGCCAAGCTTACAGCCTTGCAGGGAGCGAAGAGGCGGATAGGCGTCTCGCCCAGAAGAAGGTGCCAGGACCAAAAGATGGTCTTCCTTTCTGCTGCTCCTTGCCCGAATTGTGGTGCTGCGTTGAAAGTCTTGCCCAGCGAAAAGCTACTCCAGCAAGTGTTTCTCTCCAAACGCATTTCGCTGAGCGAGAGCTACACGGACAGTTTGCACTCGGTGAAACAGCAAGAAAATGCTTGTCCGTCGAGCTGAAGGAAAATCCCTGCACAGCACACTGTGGCTGCGTGCAGTGTTCACGCTGAAGAGCGGCAAAGCTCCAAGCCATGGCTGGGCTTCACTTCTGTCCAGAGCACAGAAGGCGAAGAACCAAGCAGCTGGGCACCGGGCTCATGTACTCAGGGGAGCCAATTTCAAATGTCCAGCCAAGAGCTGCTTCACAAGCACATGCAGCTGAGAATGCTCTGGCTGCTTCAGAAAGGAAGGCGCAGCCCTTGCACTCCTGGACACAAGCTGGCCAGCAGCAGGTTCCTAAACCTTCCGTGCTGCAGAGTGCATGCAGCTGGAGCACAGCCAGAAGGAGGCGTCCAGAAAGAAGGCGTTCTTCAAGCCCCCCCCTCCTCCAGGCAGCCTTGAAACTGAGCACAACAAACTGCGCCTCGGGGAGCTTCTTCTTTCCTCAGATAGATGGACCGTCCCCTTCTTCACTCTCGCAGCTCCCTTGCCCACTTGCAGCAGCTGCTGCCAAAGGAAAAGGCTCCAGGGGTAACAGCCTCTGCTGGGCTGAACCTTCCCCTTGCCTCACGTCAAGCACCAGAAACTGTCCTCTGCACTCTGTTTTTCCCTTCTCCACCGCATCTACCACTGTCATCTCTGCATCTCCAAGCATGAAGCTAGCAGAATTGGTTCCAGGGAATACTGGAAGAGAAATAGGTAGCAGCACAAGTAGCCGCAGGTTGAACTTTCTGCTTCCGACTGCTAAAGTGAATCCGCAAACAAGCGAGTGCCACGCACGCTTCCTCTTGCAGCCCGGGCCATTCGCACAGCAGCCTGCTGCTCTGCCTTCGTTCTTATGCTCTTCGTAGCAGGTCGCGCTTTCGTTTAGCTGGAGACGAACAGTCGTCTGCTTCTCGCCCACAGAGCACGGTGCTGGCAGCGAAAGCCTCCAGGCTGCTGCCTCTGCCCAAACACGCCTGGCCTCTGCACCTTCTCTCTCAGCGCTACGTAGCAGCACATTCGGTCTGCGTGGTAGCCTGAATCTTAACGGAAAGCTTCTCAGCTAAGTCTCGCACAGAGAACAGTTTGAGGTCAACGAGCTTAGCCGGAGCTTACCCTCGACGCGTGGAAACCTGTATTTGCAGCACATCCTAGTGGTAGCCCTCTTTCCTTTCCAGCCTGCACAGCGCCGGCAGACGGCGGTGCTCTCTGCACCTGCCTTCTCACTTGCAAGTACCAGCGCCAAGCTTACAGCCTTGCAGGGAGCGAAGAGGCGGATAGGCGTCTCGCCCAGAAGAAGGTGCCAGGACCAAAAGATGGTCTTCCTTTCTGCTGCTCCTTGCCCGAATTGTGGTGCTGCATTGAAAGTCTTGCCTAGCGAAAAGCTACTCCAGCAAGTGTTTCTCTCCAAACGCATTTCGCTGAGCGAGAGCTACACGGACAGTTTGCACTCGGTGAAACAGCAAGAAAATGCTTGTCCGTCGAGCTGAAGGAAAATCCCTGCACAGCACACTGTGGCTGCGTGCAGTGTTCACGCTGAAGAGCGGCAAAGCTCCAAGCCATGGCTGGGCTTCACTTCTGTCCAGAGCACAGAAGGCGAAGAACCAAGCAGCTGGGCACCGGGCTCATGTACTCAGGGGAGCCAATTTCAAATGTCCAGCCAAGAGCTGCTTCACAAGCACATGCAGCTGAGAATGCTCTGGCTGCTTCAGAAAGGAAGGCGCAGCCCTTGCACTCCTGGACACAAGCTGGCCAGCAGCAGGTTCCTAAACCTTCCGTGCTGCAGAGTGCATGCAGCTGGAGCACAGCCAGGAGGAGGCGTCCAGAAAGAAGGCGTTCTTCAAGTCCCCCCCTCCTCCAGGCAGCCTTGAAACTGAGCACAACACACTGCGCCTCGGGGAGCTTCTTCTTTCCTCAGATAGATGGACCGTCCCCTTCTTCACTCTCGCAGCTCCCTTGCCCACTTGCAGCAGCTGCTGCCAAAGAAAAAGGCTCCAGGGGTAACAGCCTCTGCTGGGCTGAACCTTCCCCTTGCCTCACGTCAAGCACCAGAAACTGTCCTCTGCACTCTGTTTTTCCCTTCTCCACCGCATCTACCACTGTCATCTCTGCATCTCCAAGCATGAAGCTAGCAGAATTGGTTCCAGGGAATACTGGAAGAGAAATAGGTAGCAGCACAAGTAGCCGCAGCTTGAACTTTCTGCTTCCGACTGCTAAAGTGAATCCGCAAACAAGCGAGTGCCACGCACGCTTCCTCTTGCAGCCCGGGCCATTCGCACAGCAGCCTGCTGCTCTGCCTTCGTTCTTATGCTCTTCGTAGCAGGTCGCGCTTTCGTTTAGCTGGAGACGAACAGTCGTCTGCTTCTCGCCCAGAGAGCACGGTGCTGGCAGCGAAAGCCTCCAGGCTGCTGCCTCTGCCCAAACACGCCTGGCCTCTGCACTTTCTCTCTCAGCGCTACGTAGCAGCACATTCGGTCTGCGTGGTAGCCCGAATCTTAACGGAAAGCTTCTCAGCTAAGTCTCGCACAGAGAACAGTTTGAGGTCAACGAGCTTAGCCGGAGCTTACCCTCGACGCGTGGAAACCTGTATTTGCAGCACATCCTAGTGGTAGCCCTCTTTCCTTTCCAGCCTGCACAGCGCCGGCAGACGGCGGTGCTCTCTGCACCTGCCTTCTCACTTGCAAGTACCAGCGCCAAGCTTACAGCCTTGCAGGGAGCGAAGAGGCGGATAGGCGTCTCGCCCAGAAGAAGGTGCCAGGACCAAAAGATGGTCTTCCTTTCTCCTGCTCCTTGCCCGAATTGTGGTGCTGCGTTGAAAGTCTTGCCCAGCGAAAAGCTACTCCAGCAAGTGTTTCTCTCCAAACGCATTTCGCTGAGCGAGAGCTACACGGACAGTTTGCACTCGGTGAAACAGCAAGAAAATGCTTGTCCGTCGAGCTGAAGGAAAATCCCTGCACAGCACACTGTGGCTGCGTGCAGTGTTCACGCTGAAGAGCGGCAAAGCTCCAAGCCATGGCTGGGCTTCACTTCTGTCCAGAGCACAGAAGGCGAAGAACCAAGCAGCTGGGCACCGGGCTCATGTACTCAGGGGAGCCAATTTCAAATGTCCAGCCAAGAGCTGCTTCACAAGCACATGCAGCTGAGAATGCTCTGGCTGCTTCAGAAAGGAAGGCGCAGCCCTTGCACTCCTGGACACAAGCTGGCCAGCAGCAGGTTCCTAAACCTTCCGTGCTGCAGAGTGCATGCAGCTGGAGCACAGCCAGAAGGAGGCGTCCAGAAAGAAGGCGTTCTTCAAGCCCCCCCCTCCTCCAGGCAGCCTTGAAACTGAGCACAACAAACTGCGCCTCGGGGAGCTTCTTCTTTCCTCAGATAGATGGACCGTCCCCTTCTTCACTCTCGCAGCTCCCTTGCCCACTTGCAGCAGCTGCTGCCAAAGAAAAAGGCTCCAGGGGTAACAGCCTCTGCTGGGCTGAACCTTCCCCTTGCCTCACGTCAAGCACCAGAAACTGTCCTCTGCACTCTGTTTTTCCCTTCTCCACCGCATCTACCACTGTCATCTCTGCATCTCCAAGCATGAAGCTAGCAGAATTGGTTCCAGGGAATACTGGAAGAGAAATAGGTAGCAGCACAAGTAGCCGCAGCTTGAACTTTCTGCTTCCGACTGCTAAAGTGAATCCGCAAACAAGCGAGTGCCACGCACGCTTCCTCTTGCAGCCCGGGCCATTCGCACAGCAGCCTGCTGCTCTGCCTTCGTTCTTATGCTCTTCGTAGCAGGTCGCGCTTTCGTTTAGCTGGAGACGAACAGTCGTCTGCTTCTCGCCCACAGAGCACGGTGCTGGCAGCGAAAGCCTCCAGGCTGCTGCCTCTGCCCAAACACGCCTGGCCTCTGCACTTTCTCTCTCAGCGCTAGGTAGCAGCACATTCGGTCTGCGTGGTAGCCTGAATCTTAACGGAAAGCTTCTCAGCTAAGTCTCGCACAGAGAACAGTTTGAGGTCAACGAGCTTAGCCGGAGCTTACCCTCGACGCGTGGAAACCTGTATTTGCAGCACATCCTAGTGGTAGCCCTCTTTCCTTTCCAGCCTGCACAGCGCCGGCAGACGGCGGTGCTCTCTGCACCTGCCTTCTCACTTGCAAGTACCAGCGCCAAGCTTACAGCCTTGCAGGGAGCGAAGAGGCGGATAGGCGTCTCGCCCAGAAGAAGGTGCCAGGACCAAAAGATGGTCTTCCTTTCTGCTGCTCCTTGCCCGAATTGTGGTGCTGCGTTGAAAGTCTTGCCCAGCGAAAAGCTACTCCAGCAAGTGTTTCTCTCCAAACGCATTTCGCTGAGCGAGAGCTACACGGACAGTTTGCACTCGGTGAAACAGCAAGAAAATGCTTGTCCGTCGAGCTGAAGGAAAATCCCTGCACAGCACACTGTGGCTGCGTGCAGTGTTCACGCTGAAGAGCGGCAAAGCTCCAAGCCATGGCTGGGCTTCACTTCTGTCCAGAGCACAGAAGGCGAAGAACCAAGCAGCTGGGCACCGGGCTCATGTACTCAGGGGAGCCAATTTCAAATGTCCAGCCAAGAGCTGCTTCACAAGCACATGCAGCTGAGAATGCTCTGGCTGCTTCAGAAAGGAAGGCGCAGCCCTTGCACTCCTGGACACAAGCTGGCCAGCAGCAGGTTCCTAAACCTTCCGTGCTGCAGAGTGCATGCACCTGGAGCACAGCCAGGAGGAGGCGTCCAGAAAGAAGGCGTTCTTCAAGCCCCCCCCTCCTCCAGGCAGCCTTGAAACTGAGCACAACAAACTGCGCCTCGGGGAGCTTCTTCTTTCCTCAGATAGATGGACCGTCCCCTTCTTCACTCTCGCAGCTCCCTTGCCCACTTGCAGCAGCTGCTGCCAAAGAAAAAGGCTCCAGGGGTAACAGCCTCTGCTGGGCTGAACCTTCCCCTTGCCTCACGTCAAGCACCAGAAACTGTCCTCTGCACTCTGTTTTTCCCTTCTCCACCGCATCTACCACTGTCATCTCTGCATCTCCAAGCATGAAGCTAGCAGAATTGGTTCCAGGGAATACTGGAAGAGAAATAGGTAGCAGCACAAGTAGCCGCAGGTTGAACTTTCTGCTTCCGACTGCTAAAGTGAATCCGCAAACAAGCGAGTGCCACGCACGCTTCCTCTTGCAGCCCGGGCCATTCGCACAGCAGCCTGCTGCTCTGCCTTCGTTCTTATGCTCTTCGTAGCAGGTCGCGCTTTCGTTTAGCTGGAGACGAACAGTCGTCTGCTTCTCGCCCACAGAGCACGGTGCTGGCAGCGAAAGCCTCCAGGCTGCTGCCTCTGCCCAAACACGCCTGGCCTCTGCACTTTCTCTCTCAGCGCTAGGTAGCAGCACATTCGGTCTGCGTGGTAGCCTGAATCTTAACGGAAAGCTTCTCAGCTAAGTCTCGCACAGAGAACAGTTTGAGGTCAACGAGCTTAGCCGGAGCTTACCCTCGACGCGTGGAAACCTGTATTTGCGGCACATCCTAGTGGCAGCCCTCTTTCCTTTCCAGCCTGCACAGCGCCGGCAGACGGCGGTGCTCTCTGCACCTGCCTTCTCACTTGCAAGTACCAGCGCCAAGCTTACAGCCTTGCAGGGAGCGAAGAGGCGGATAGGCGTCTCGCCCAGAAGAAGGTGCCAGGACCAAAAGATGGTCTTCCTTTCTGCTGCTCCTTGCCCGAATTGTGGTGCTGCATTGAAAGTCTTGCCTAGCGAAAAGCTACTCCAGCAAGTGTTTCTCTCCAAACGCATTTCGCTGAGCGAGAGCTACACGGACAGTTTGCACTCGGTGAAACAGCAAGAAAATGCTTGTCCGTCGAGCTGAAGGAAAATCCCTGCACAGCACACTGTGGCTGCGTGCAGTGTTCACGCTGAAGAGCGGCAAAGCTCCAAGCCATGGCTGGGCTTCACTTCTGTCCAGAGCACAGAAGGCGAAGAACCAAGCAGCTGGGCACCGGGCTCATGTACTCAGGGGAGCCAATTTCAAATGTCCAGCCAAGAGCTGCTTCACAAGCACATGCAGCTGAGAATGCTCTGGCTGCTTCAGAAAGGAAGGCGCAGCCCTTGCACTCCTGGACACAAGCTGGCCAGCAGCAGGTTCCTAAACCTTCCGTGCTGCAGAGTGCATGCAGCTGGAGCACAGCCAGGAGGAGGCGTCCAGAAAGAAGGCGTTCTTCAAGTCCCCCCCTCCTCCAGGCAGCCTTGAAACTGAGCACAACACACTGCGCCTCGGGGAGCTTCTTCTTTCCTCAGATAGATGGACCGTCCCCTTCTTCACTCTCGCAGCTCCCTTGCCCACTTGCAGCAGCTGCTGCCAAAGAAAAAGGCTCCAGGGGTAACAGCCTCTGCTGGGCTGAACCTTCCCCTTGCCTCACGTCAAGCACCAGAAACTGTCCTCTGCACTCTGTTTTTCCCTTCTCCACCGCATCTACCACTGTCATCTCTGCATCTCCAAGCATGAAGCTAGCAGAATTGGTTCCAGGGAATACTGGAAGAGAAATAGGTAGCAGCACAAGTAGCCGCAGCTTGAACTTTCTGCTTCCGACTGCTAAAGTGAATCCGCAAACAAGCGAGTGCCACGCACGCTTCCTCTTGCAGCCCGGGCCATTCGCACAGCAGCCTGCTGCTCTGCCTTCGTTCTTATGCTCTTCGTAGCAGGTCGCGCTTTCGTTTAGCTGGAGACGAACAGTCGTCTGCTTCTCGCCCAGAGAGCACGGTGCTGGCAGCGAAAGCCTCCAGGCTGCTGCCTCTGCCCAAACACGCCTGGCCTCTGCACTTTCTCTCTCAGCGCTAGGTAGCAGCACATTCGGTCTGCGTGGTAGCCCGAATCTTAACGGAAAGCTTCTCAGCTAAGTCTCGCACAGAGAACAGTTTGAGGTCAACGAGCTTAGCCGGAGCTTACCCTCGACGCGTGGAAACCTGTATTTGCAGCACATCCTAGTGGTAGCCCTCTTTCCTTTCCAGCCTGCACAGCGCCGGCAGACGGCGGTGCTCTCTGCACCTGCCTTCTCACTTGCAAGTACCAGCGCCAAGCTTACAGCCTTGCAGGGAGCGAAGAGGCGGATAGGCGTCTCGCCCAGAAGAAGGTGCCAGGACCAAAAGATGGTCTTCCTTTCTGCTGCTCCTTGCCCGAATTGTGGTGCTGCGTTGAAAGTCTTGCCCAGCGAAAAGCTACTCCAGCAAGTGTTTCTCTCCAAACGCATTTCGCTGAGCGAGAGCTACACGGACAGTTTGCACTCGGTGAAACAGCAAGAAAATGCTTGTCCGTCGAGCTGAAGGAAAATCCCTGCACAGCACACTGTGGCTGCGTGCAGTGTTCACGCTGAAGAGCGGCAAAGCTCCAAGCCATGGCTGGGCTTCACTTCTGTCCAGAGCACAGAAGGCGAAGAACCAAGCAGCTGGGCACCGGGCTCATGTACTCAGGGGAGCCAATTTCAAATGTCCAGCCAAGAGCTGCTTCACAAGCACATGCAGCTGAGAATGCTCTGGCTGCTTCAGAAAGGAAGGCGCAGCCCTTGCACTCCTGGACACAAGCTGGCCAGCAGCAGGTTCCTAAACCTTGCGTGCTGCGGAGTGCATGCAGCTGGAGCACAGCCAGAAGGAGGCGTCCAGAAAGAAGGCGTTCTTCAAGTACCCCCCTCCTCCAGGCAGCCTTGAAACTGAGCACAACAAACTGCGCCTCGGGGAGCTTCTTCTTTCCTCAGATAGATGGACCGTCCCCTTCTTCACTCTCGCAGCTCCCTTGCCCACTTGCAGCAGCTGCTGCCAAAGAAAAAGGCTCCAGGGGTAACAGCCTCTGCTGGGCTGAACCTTCCCCTTGCCTCACGTCAAGCACCAGAAACTGTCCTCTGCACTCTGTTTTTCCCTTCTCCACCGCATCTACCACTGTCATCTCTGCATCTCCAAGCATGAAGCTAGCAGAATTGGTTCCAGGGAATACTGGAAGAGAAATAGGTAGCAGCACAAGTAGCCGCAGCTTGAACTTTCTGCTTCCGACTGCTAAAGTGAATCCGCAAACAAGCGAGTGCCACGCACGCTTCCTCTTGCAGCCCGGGCCATTCGCACAGCAGCCTGCTGCTCTGCCTTCGTTCTTATGCTCTTCGTAGCAGGTCGCGCTTTCGTTTAGCTGGAGACGAACAGTCGTCTGCTTCTCGCCCAGAGAGCACGGTGCTGGCAGCGAAAGCCTCCAGGCTGCTGCCTCTGCCCAAACACGCCTGGCCTCTGCACTTTCTCTCTCAGCGCTAGGTAGCAGCACATTCGGTCTGCGTGGTAGCCTGAATCTTAACGGAAAGCTTCTCAGCTAAGTCTCGCACAGAGAACAGTTTGAGGTCAACGAGCTTAGCCGGAGCTTACCCTCGACGCGTGGAAACCTGTATTTGCAGCACATCCTAGTGGTAGCCCTCTTTCCTTTCCAGCCTGCACAGCGCCGGCAGACGGCGGTGCTCTCTGCACCTGCCTTCTCACTTGCAAGTACCAGCGCCAAGCTTACAGCCTTGCAGGGAGCGAAGAGGCGGATAGGCGTCTCGCCCAGAAGAAGGTGCCAGGACCAAAAGATGGTCTTCCTTTCTGCTGCTCCTTGCCCGAATTGTGGTGCTGCGTTGAAAGTCTTGCCCAGCGAAAAGCTACTCCAGCAAGTGTTTCTCTCCAAACGCATTTCGCTGAGCGAGAGCTACACGGACAGTTTGCACTCGGTGAAACAGCAAGAAAATGCTTGTCCGTCGAGCTGAAGGAAAATCCCTGCACAGCACACTGTGGCTGCGTGCAGTGTTCACGCTGAAGAGCGGCAAAGCTCCAAGCCATGGCTGGGCTTCACTTCTGTCCAGAGCACAGAAGGCGAAGAACCAAGCAGCTGGGCACCGGGCTCATGTACTCAGGGGAGCCAATTTCAAATGTCCAGCCAAGAGCTGCTTCACAAGCACATGCAGCTGAGAATGCTCTGGCTGCTTCAGAAAGGAAGGCGCAGCCCTTGCACTCCTGGACACAAGCTGGCCAGCAGCAGGTTCCTAAACCTTCCGTGCTGCAGAGTGCATGCACCTGGAGCACAGCCAGGAGGAGGCGTCCAGAAAGAAGGCGTTCTTCAAGCCCCCCCCTCCTCCAGGCAGCCTTGAAACTGAGCACAACAAACTGCGCCTCGGGGAGCTTCTTCTTTCCTCAGATAGATGGACCGTCCCCTTCTTCACTCTCGCAGCTCCCTTGCCCACTTGCAGCAGCTGCTGCCAAAGAAAAAGGCTCCAGGGGTAACAGCCTCTGCTGGGCTGAACCTTCCCCTTGCCTCACGTCAAGCACCAGAAACTGTCCTCTGCACTCTGTTTTTCCCTTCTCCACCGCATCTACCACTGTCATCTCTGCATCTCCAAGCATGAAGCTAGCAGAATTGGTTCCAGGGAATACTGGAAGAGAAATAGGTAGCAGCACAAGTAGCCGCAGGTTGAACTTTCTGCTTCCGACTGCTAAAGTGAATCCGCAAACAAGCGAGTGCCACGCACGCTTCCTCTTGCAGCCCGGGCCATTCGCACAGCAGCCTGCTGCTCTGCCTTCGTTCTTATGCTCTTCGTAGCAGGTCGCGCTTTCGTTTAGCTGGAGACGAACAGTCGTCTGCTTCTCGCCCACAGAGCACGGTGCTGGCAGCGAAAGCCTCCAGGCTGCTGCCTCTGCCCAAACACGCCTGGCCTCTGCACTTTCTCTCTCAGCGCTAGGTAGCAGCACATTCGGTCTGCGTGGTAGCCTGAATCTTAACGGAAAGCTTCTCAGCTAAGTCTCGCACAGAGAACAGTTTGAGGTCAACGAGCTTAGCCGGAGCTTACCCTCGACGCGTGGAAACCTGTATTTGCGGCACATCCTAGTGGCAGCCCTCTTTCCTTTCCAGCCTGCACAGCGCCGGCAGACGGCGGTGCTCTCTGCACCTGCCTTCTCACTTGCAAGTACCAGCGCCAAGCTTACAGCCTTGCAGGGAGCGAAGAGGCGGATAGGCGTCTCGCCCAGAAGAAGGTGCCAGGACCAAAAGATGGTCTTCCTTTCTCCTGCTCCTTGCCCGAATTGTGGTGCTGTGTTGAAAGTCTTGCCCAGCGAAAAGCTACTCCAGCAAGTGTTTCTCTCCAAACGCATTTCGCTGAGCGAGAGCTACACGGACAGTTTGCACTCGGTGAAACAGCAAGAAAATGCTTGTCCGTCGAGCTGAAGGAAAATCCCTGCACAGCACACTGTGGCTGCGTGCAGTGTTCACGCTGAAGAGCGGCAAAGCTCCAAGCCATGGCTGGGCTTCACTTCTGTCCAGAGCACAGAAGGCGAAGAACCAAGCAGCTGGGCACCGGGCTCATGTACTCAGGGGAGCCAATTTCAAATGTCCAGCCAAGAGCTGCTTCACAAGCACATGCAGCTGAGAATGCTCTGGCTGCTTCAGAAAGGAAGGCGCAGCCCTTGCACTCCTGGGCACAAGCTGGCCAGCAGCAGGTTCCTAAACCTTGCGTGCTGCAGAGTGCATGCAGCTGGAGCACAGCCAGAAGGAGGCGTCCAGAAAGAAGGCGTTCTTCAAGCCCCCCCCTCCTCCAGGCAGCCTTGAAACTGAGCACAACAAACTGCGCCTCGGGGAGCTTCTTCTTTCCTCAGATAGATGGACCGTCCCCTTCTTCACTCTCGCAGCTCCCTTGCCCACTTGCAGCAGCTGCTGCCAAAGGAAAAGGCTCCAGGGGTAACAGCCTCTGCTGGGCTGAACCTTCCCCTTGCCTCACGTCAAGCACCAGAAACTGTCCTCTGCACTCTGTTTTTCCCTTCTCCACCGCATCTACCACTGTCATCTCTGCATCTCCAAGCATGAAGCTAGCAGAATTGGTTCCAGGGAATACTGGAAGAGAAATAGGTAGCAGCACAAGTAGCCGCAGGTTGAACTTTCTGCTTCCGACTGCTAAAGTGAATCCGCAAACAAGCGAGTGCCACGCACGCTTCCTCTTGCAGCCCGGGCCATTCGCACAGCAGCCTGCTGCTCTGCCTTCGTTCTTATGCTCTTCGTAGCAGGTCGCGCTTTCGTTTAGCTGGAGACGAACAGTCGTCTGCTTCTCGCCCAGAGAGCACGGTGCTGGCAGCGAAAGCCTCCAGGCTGCTGCCTCTGCCCAAACACGCCTGGCCTCTGCACTTTCTCTCTCAGCGCTAGGTAGCAGCACATTCGGTCTGCGTGGTAGCCTGAATCTTAACGGAAAGCTTCTCAGCTAAGTCTCGCACAGAGAACAGTTTGAGGTCAACGAGCTTAGCCGGAGCTTACCCTCGACGCGTGGAAACCTGTATTTGCAGCACATCCTAGTGGTAGCCCTCTTTCCTTTCCAGCCTGCACAGCGCCGGCAGACGGCGGTGCTCTCTGCACCTGCCTTCTCACTTGCAAGTACCAGCGCCAAGCTTACAGCCTTGCAGGGAGCGAAGAGGCGGATAGGCGTCTCGCCCAGAAGAAGGTGCCAGGACCAAAAGATGGTCTTCCTTTCTCCTGCTCCTTGCCCGAATTGTGGTGCTGTGTTGAAAGTCTTGCCCAGCGAAAAGCTACTCCAGCAAGTGTTTCTCTCCAAACGCATTTCGCTGAGCGAGAGCTACACGGACAGTTTGCACTCGGTGAAACAGCAAGAAAATGCTTGTCCGTCGAGCTGAAGGAAAATCCCTGCACAGCACACTGTGGCTGCGTGCAGTGTTCACGCTGAAGAGCGGCAAAGCTCCAAGCCATGGCTGGGCTTCACTTCTGTCCAGAGCACAGAAGGCGAAGAACCAAGCAGCTGGGCACCGGGCTCATGTACTCAGGGGAGCCAATTTCAAATGTCCAGCCAAGAGCTGCTTCACAAGCACATGCAGCTGAGAATGCTCTGGCTGCTTCAGAAAGGAAGGCGCAGCCCTTGCACTCCTGGGCACAAGCTGGCCAGCAGCAGGTTCCTAAACCTTGCGTGCTGCAGAGTGCATGCAGCTGGAGCACAGCCAGAAGGAGGCGTCCAGAAAGAAGGCGTTCTTCAAGCCCCCCCCTCCTCCAGGCAGCCTTGAAACTGAGCACAACAAACTGCGCCTCGGGGAGCTTCTTCTTTCCTCAGATAGATGGACCGTCCCCTTCTTCACTCTCGCAGCTCCCTTGCCCACTTGCAGCAGCTGCTGCCAAAGAAAAAGGCTCCAGGGGTAACAGCCTCTGCTGGGCTGAACCTTCCCCTTGCCTCACGTCAAGCACCAGAAACTGTCCTCTGCACTCTGTTTTTCCCTTCTCCACCGCATCTACCACTGTCATCTCTGCATCTCCAAGCATGAAGCTAGCAGAATTGGTTCCAGGGAATACTGGAAGAGAAATAGGTAGCAGCACAAGTAGCCGCAGCTTGAACTTTCTGCTTCCGACTGCTAAAGTGAATCCGCAAACAAGCGAGTGCCACGCACGCTTCCTCTTGCAGCCCGGGCCATTCGCACAGCAGCCTGCTGCTCTGCCTTCGTTCTTATGCTCTTCGTAGCAGGTCGCGCTTTCGTTTAGCTGGAGACGAACAGTCGTCTGCTTCTCGCCCACAGAGCACGGTGCTGGCAGCGAAAGCCTCCAGGCTGCTGCCTCTGCCCAAACACGCCTGGCCTCTGCACTTTCTCTCTCAGCGCTAGGTAGCAGCACATTCGGTCTGCGTGGTAGCCTGAATCTTAACGGAAAGCTTCTCAGCTAAGTCTGGCACAGAGAACAGTTTGAGGTCAACGAGCTTAGCCGGAGCTTACCCTCGACGCGTGGAAACCTGTATTTGCAGCACATCCTAGTGGTAGCCCTCTTTCCTTTCCAGCCTGCACAGCGCCGGCAGACGGCGGTGCTCTCTGCACCTGCCTTCTCACTTGCAAGTACCAGCGCCAAGCTTACAGCCTTGCAGGGAGCGAAGAGGCGGATAGGCGTCTCGCCCAGAAGAAGGTGCCAGGACCAAAAGATGGTCTTCCTTTCTGCTGCTCCTTGCCCGAATTGTGGTGCTGCGTTGAAAGTCTTGCCCAGCGAAAAGCTACTCCAGCAAGTGTTTCTCTCCAAACGCATTTCGCTGAGCGAGAGCTACACGGACAGTTTGCACTCGGTGAAACAGCAAGAAAATGCTTGTCCGTCGAGCTGAAGGAAAATCCCTGCACAGCACACTGTGGCTGCGTGCAGTGTTCACGCTGAAGAGCGGCAAAGCTCCAAGCCATGGCTGGGCTTCACTTCTGTCCAGAGCACAGAAGGCGAAGAACCAAGCAGCTGGGCACCGGGCTCATGTACTCAGGGGAGCCAATTTCAAATGTCCAGCCAAGAGCTGCTTCACAAGCACATGCAGCTGAGAATGCTCTGGCTGCTTCAGAAAGGAAGGCGCAGCCCTTGCACTCCTGGACACAAGCTGGCCAGCAGCAGGTTCCTAAACCTTCCGTGCTGCAGAGTGCATGCACCTGGAGCACAGCCAGGAGGAGGCGTCCAGAAAGAAGGCGTTCTTCAAGCCCCCCCCTCCTCCAGGCAGCCTTGAAACTGAGCACAACAAACTGCGCCTCGGGGAGCTTCTTCTTTCCTCAGATAGATGGACCGTCCCCTTCTTCACTCTCGCAGCTCCCTTGCCCACTTGCAGCAGCTGCTGCCAAAGAAAAAGGCTCCAGGGGTAACAGCCTCTGCTGGGCTGAACCTTCCCCTTGCCTCACGTCAAGCACCAGAAACTGTCCTCTGCACTCTGTTTTTCCCTTCTCCACCGCATCTACCACTGTCATCTCTGCATCTCCAAGCATGAAGCTAGCAGAATTGGTTCCAGGGAATACTGGAAGAGAAATAGGTAGCAGCACAAGTAGCCGCAGGTTGAACTTTCTGCTTCCGACTGCTAAAGTGAATCCGCAAACAAGCGAGTGCCACGCACGCTTCCTCTTGCAGCCCGGGCCATTCGCACAGCAGCCTGCTGCTCTGCCTTCGTTCTTATGCTCTTCGTAGCAGGTCGCGCTTTCGTTTAGCTGGAGACGAACAGTCGTCTGCTTCTCGCCCACAGAGCACGGTGCTGGCAGCGAAAGCCTCCAGGCTGCTGCCTCTGCCCAAACACGCCTGGCCTCTGCACTTTCTCTCTCAGCGCTAGGTAGCAGCACATTCGGTCTGCGTGGTAGCCTGAATCTTAACGGAAAGCTTCTCAGCTAAGTCTCGCACAGAGAACAGTTTGAGGTCAACGAGCTTAGCCGGAGCTTACCCTCGACGCGTGGAAACCTGTATTTGCGGCACATCCTAGTGGCAGCCCTCTTTCCTTTCCAGCCTGCACAGCGCCGGCAGACGGCGGTGCTCTCTGCACCTGCCTTCTCACTTGCAAGTACCAGCGCCAAGCTTACAGCCTTGCAGGGAGCGAAGAGGCGGATAGGCGTCTCGCCCAGAAGAAGGTGCCAGGACCAAAAGATGGTCTTCCTTTCTCCTGCTCCTTGCCCGAATTGTGGTGCTGTGTTGAAAGTCTTGCCCAGCGAAAAGCTACTCCAGCAAGTGTTTCTCTCCAAACGCATTTCGCTGAGCGAGAGCTACACGGACAGTTTGCACTCGGTGAAACAGCAAGAAAATGCTTGTCCGTCGAGCTGAAGGAAAATCCCTGCACAGCACACTGTGGCTGCGTGCAGTGTTCACGCTGAAGAGCGGCAAAGCTCCAAGCCATGGCTGGGCTTCACTTCTGTCCAGAGCACAGAAGGCGAAGAACCAAGCAGCTGGGCACCGGGCTCATGTACTCAGGGGAGCCAATTTCAAATGTCCAGCCAAGAGCTGCTTCACAAGCACATGCAGCTGAGAATGCTCTGGCTGCTTCAGAAAGGAAGGCGCAGCCCTTGCACTCCTGGGCACAAGCTGGCCAGCAGCAGGTTCCTAAACCTTGCGTGCTGCAGAGTGCATGCAGCTGGAGCACAGCCAGAAGGAGGCGTCCAGAAAGAAGGCGTTCTTCAAGCCCCCCCCTCCTCCAGGCAGCCTTGAAACTGAGCACAACAAACTGCGCCTCGGGGAGCTTCTTCTTTCCTCAGATAGATGGACCGTCCCCTTCTTCACTCTCGCAGCTCCCTTGCCCACTTGCAGCAGCTGCTGCCAAAGAAGAAGGCTCCAGGGGTAACAGCCTCTGCTGGGCTGAACCTTCCCCTTGCCTCACGTCAAGCACCAGAAACTGTCCTCTGCACTCTGTTTTTCCCTTCTCCACCGCATCTACCACTGTCATCTCTGCATCTCCAAGCATGAAGCTAGCAGAATTGGTTCCAGGGAATACTGGAAGAGAAATAGGTAGCAGCACAAGTAGCCGCAGGTTGAACTTTCTGCTTCCGACTGCTAAAGTGAATCCGCAAACAAGCGAGTGCCACGCACGCTTCCTCTTGCAGCCCGGGCCATTCGCACAGCAGCCTGCTGCTCTGCCTTCGTTCTTATGCTCTTCGTAGCAGGTCGCGCTTTCGTTTAGCTGGAGACGAACAGTCGTCTGCTTCTCGCCCACAGAGCACGGTGCTGGCAGCGAAAGCCTCCAGGCTGCTGCCTCTGCCCAAACACGCCTGGCCTCTGCACTTTCTCTCTCAGCGCTAGGTAGCAGCACATTCGGTCTGCGTGGTAGCCTGAATCTTAACGGAAAGCTTCTCAGCTAAGTCTCGCACAGAGAACAGTTTGAGGTCAACGAGCTTAGCCGGAGCTTACCCTCGACGCGTGGAAACCTGTATTTGCAGCACATCCTAGTGGTAGCCCTCTTTCCTTTCCAGCCTGCACAGCGCCGGCAGACGGCGGTGCTCTCTGCACCTGCCTTCTCACTTGCAAGTACCAGCGCCAAGCTTACAGCCTTGCAGGGAGCGAAGAGGCGGATAGGCGTCTCGCCCAGAAGAAGGTGCCAGGACCAAAAGATGGTCTTCCTTTCTGCTGCTCCTTGCCCGAATTGTGGTGCTGCGTTGAAAGTCTTGCCCAGCGAAAAGCTACTCCAGCAAGTGTTTCTCTCCAAACGCATTTCGCTGAGCGAGAGCTACACGGACAGTTTGCACTCGGTGAAACAGCAAGAAAATGCTTGTCCGTCGAGCTGAAGGAAAATCCCTGCACAGCACACTGTGGCTGCGTGCAGTGTTCACGCTGAAGAGCGGCAAAGCTCCAAGCCATGGCTGGGCTTCCCTTCTGTCCAGAGCACAGAAGGCGAAGAACCAAGCAGCTGGGCACCGGGCTCATGTACTCAGGGGAGCCAATTTCAAATGTCCAGCCAAGAGCTGCTTCACAAGCACATGCAGCTGAGAATGCTCTGGCTGCTTCAGAAAGGAAGGCGCAGCCCTTGCACTCCTGGACACAAGCTGGCCAGCAGCAGGTTCCTAAACCTTGCGTGCTGCGGAGTGCATGCAGCTGGAGCACAGCCAGAAGGAGGCGTCCAGAAAGAAGGCGTTCTTCAAGTACCCCCCTCCTCCAGGCAGCCTTGAAACTGAGCACAACACACTGCGCCTCGGGGAGCTTCTTCTTTCCTCAGATAGATGGACCGTCCCCTTCTTCACTCTCGCAGCTCCCTTGCCCACTTGCAGCAGCTGCTGCCAAAGAAAAAGGCTCCAGGGGTAACAGCCTCTGCTGGGCTGAACCTTCCCCTTGCCTCACGTCAAGCACCAGAAACTGTCCTCTGCACTCTGTTTTTCCCTTCTCCACCGCATCTACCACTGTCATCTCTGCATCTCCAAGCATGAAGCTAGCAGAATTGGTTCCAGGGAATACTGGAAGAGAAATAGGTAGCAGCACAAGTAGCCGCAGGTTGAACTTTCTGCTTCCGACTGCTAAAGTGAATCCGCAAACAAGCGAGTGCCACGCACGCTTCCTCTTGCAGCCCGGGCCATTCGCACAGCAGCCTGCTGCTCTGCCTTCGTTCTTATGCTCTTCGTAGCAGGTCGCGCTTTCGTTTAGCTGGAGACGAACAGTCGTCTGCTTCTCGCCCACAGAGCACGGTGCTGGCAGCGAAAGCCTCCAGGCTGCTGCCTCTGCCCAAACACGCCTGGCCTCTGCACTTTCTCTCTCAGCGCTAGGTAGCAGCACATTCGGTCTGCGTGGTAGCCTGAATCTTAACGGAAAGCTTCTCAGCTAAGTCTCGCACAGAGAACAGTTTGAGGTCAACGAGCTTAGCCGGAGCTTACCCTCGACGCGTGCAAACCTGTATTTGCAGCACATCCTAGTGGTAGCCCTCTTTCCTTTCCAGCCTGCACAGCGCCGGCAGACGGCGGTGCTCTCTGCACCTGCCTTCTCACTTGCAAGTACCAGCGCCAAGCTTACAGCCTTGCAGGGAGCGAAGAGGCGGATAGGCGTCTCGCCCAGAAGAAGGTGCCAGGACCAAAAGATGGTCTTCCTTTCTCCTGCTCCTTGCCCGAATTGTGGTGCTGTGTTGAAAGTCTTGCCCAGCGAAAAGCTACTCCAGCAAGTGTTTCTCTCCAAACGCATTTCGCTGAGCGAGAGCTACACGGACAGTTTGCACTCGGTGAAACAGCAAGAAAATGCTTGTCCGTCGAGCTGAAGGAAAATCCCTGCACAGCACACTGTGGCTGCGTGCAGTGTTCACGCTGAAGAGCGGCAAAGCTCCAAGCCATGGCTGGGCTTCACTTCTGTCCAGAGCACAGAAGGCGAAGAACCAAGCAGCTGGGCACCGGGCTCATGTACTCAGGGGAGCCAATTTCAAATGTCCAGCCAAGAGCTGCTTCACAAGCACATGCAGCTGAGAATGCTCTGGCTGCTTCAGAAAGGAAGGCGCAGCCCTTGCACTCCTGGACACAAGCTGGCCAGCAGCAGGTTCCTAAACCTTGCGTGCTGCAGAGTGCATGCAGCTGGAGCACAGCCAGAAGGAGGCGTCCAGAAAGAAGGCGTTCTTCAAGCCCCCCCCTCCTCCAGGCAGCCTTGAAACTGAGCACAACAAACTGCGCCTCGGGGAGCTTCTTCTTTCCTCAGATAGATGGACCGTCCCCTTCTTCACTCTCGCAGCTCCCTTGCCCACTTGCAGCAGCTGCTGCCAAAGGAAAAGGCTCCAGGGGTAACAGCCTCTGCTGGGCTGAACCTTCCCCTTGCCTCACGTCAAGCACCAGAAACTGTCCTCTGCACTCTGTTTTTCCCTTCTCCACCGCATCTACCACTGTCATCTCTGCATCTCCAAGCATGAAGCTAGCAGAATTGGTTCCAGGGAATACTGGAAGAGAAATAGGTAGCAGCACAAGTAGCCGCAGCTTGAACTTTCTGCTTCCGACTGCTAAAGTGAATCCGCAAACAAGCGAGTGCCACGCACGCTTCCTCTTGCAGCCCGGGCCATTCGCACAGCAGCCTGCTGCTCTGCCTTCGTTCTTATGCTCTTCGTAGCAGGTCGCGCTTTCGTTTAGCTGGAGACGAACAGTCGTCTGCTTCTCGCCCAGAGAGCACGGTGCTGGCAGCGAAAGCCTCCAGGCTGCTGCCTCTGCCCAAACACGCCTGGCCTCTGCACTTTCTCTCTCAGCGCTACGTAGCAGCACATTCGGTCTGCGTGGTAGCCTGAATCTTAACGGAAAGCTTCTCAGCTAAGTCTCGCACAGAGAACAGTTTGAGGTCAACGAGCTTAGCCGGAGCTTACCCTCGACGCGTGGAAACCTGTATTTGCAGCACATCCTAGTGGTAGCCCTCTTTCCTTTCCAGCCTGCACAGCGCCGGCAGACGGCGGTGCTCTCTGCACCTGCCTTCTCACTTGCAAGTACCAGCGCCAAGCTTACAGCCTTGCAGGGAGCGAAGAGGCGGATAGGCGTCTCGCCCAGAAGAAGGTGCCAGGACCAAAAGATGGTCTTCCTTTCTCCTGCTCCTTGCCCGAATTGTGGTGCTGTGTTGAAAGTCTTGCCCAGCGAAAAGCTACTCCAGCAAGTGTTTCTCTCCAAACGCATTTCGCTGAGCGAGAGCTACACGGACAGTTTGCACTCGGTGAAACAGCAAGAAAATGCTTGTCCGTCGAGCTGAAGGAAAATCCCTGCACAGCACACTGTGGCTGCGTGCAGTGTTCACGCTGAAGAGCGGCAAAGCTCCAAGCCATGGCTGGGCTTCACTTCTGTCCAGAGCACAGAAGGCGAAGAACCAAGCAGCTGGGCACCGGGCTCATGTACTCAGGGGAGCCAATTTCAAATGTCCAGCCAAGAGCTGCTTCACAAGCACATGCAGCTGAGAATGCTCTGGCTGCTTCAGAAAGGAAGGCGCAGCCCTTGCACTCCTGGGCACAAGCTGGCCAGCAGCAGGTTCCTAAACCTTCCGTGCTGCAGAGTGCATGCAGCTGGAGCACAGCCAGAAGGAGGCGTCCAGAAAGAAGGCGTTCTTCAAGCCCCCCCCTCCTCCAGGCAGCCTTGAAACTGAGCACAACAAACTGCGCCTCGGGGAGCTTCTTCTTTCCTCAGATAGATGGACCGTCCCCTTCTTCACTCTCGCAGCTCCCTTGCCCACTTGCAGCAGCTGCTGCCAAAGGAAAAGGCTCCAGGGGTAACAGCCTCTGCTGGGCTGAACCTTCCCCTTGCCTCACGTCAAGCACCAGAAACTGTCCTCTGCACTCTGTTTTTCCCTTCTCCACCGCATCTACCACTGTCATCTCTGCATCTCCAAGCATGAAGCTAGCAGAATTGGTTCCAGGGAATACTGGAAGAGAAATAGGTAGCAGCACAAGTAGCCGCAGCTTGAACTTTCTGCTTCCGACTGCTAAAGTGAATCCGCAAACAAGCGAGTGCCACGCACGCTTCCTCTTGCAGCCCGGGCCATTCGCACAGCAGCCTGCTGCTCTGCCTTCGTTCTTATGCTCTTCGTAGCAGGTCGCGCTTTCGTTTAGCTGGAGACGAACAGTCGTCTGCTTCTCGCCCACAGAGCACGGTGCTGGCAGCGAAAGCCTCCAGGCTGCTGCCTCTGCCCAAACACGCCTGGCCTCTGCACTTTCTCTCTCAGCGCTAGGTAGCAGCACATTCGGTCTGCGTGGTAGCCCGAATCTTAACGGAAAGCTTCTCAGCTAAGTCTCGCACAGAGAACAGTTTGAGGTCAACGAGCTTAGCCGGAGCTTACCCTCGACGCGTGGAAACCTGTATTTGCAGCACATCCTAGTGGTAGCCCTCTTTCCTTTCCAGCCTGCACAGCGCCGGCAGACGGCGGTGCTCTCTGCACCTGCCTTCTCACTTGCAAGTACCAGCGCCAAGCTTACAGCCTTGCAGGGAGCGAAGAGGCGGATAGGCGTCTCGCCCAGAAGAAGGTGCCAGGACCAAAAGATGGTCTTCCTTTCTCCTGCTCCTTGCCCGAATTGTGGTGCTGCGTTGAAAGTCTTGCCCAGCGAAAAGCTACTCCAGCAAGTGTTTCTCTCCAAACGCATTTCGCTGAGCGAGAGCTACACGGACAGTTTGCACTCGGTGAAACAGCAAGAAAATGCTTGTCCGTCGAGCTGAAGGAAAATCCCTGCACAGCACACTGTGGCTGCGTGCAGTGTTCACGCTGAAGAGCGGCAAAGCTCCAAGCCATGGCTGGGCTTCACTTCTGTCCAGAGCACAGAAGGCGAAGAACCAAGCAGCTGGGCACCGGGCTCATGTACTCAGGGGAGCCAATTTCAAATGTCCAGCCAAGAGCTGCTTCACAAGCACATGCAGCTGAGAATGCTCTGGCTGCTTCAGAAAGGAAGGCGCAGCCCTTGCACTCCTGGACACAAGCTGGCCAGCAGCAGGTTCCTAAACCTTGCGTGCTGCGGAGTGCATGCAGCTGGAGCACAGCCAGAAGGAGGCGTCCAGAAAGAAGGCGTTCTTCAAGTACCCCCCTCCTCCAGGCAGCCTTGAAACTGAGCACAACAAACTGCGCCTCGGGGAGCTTCTTCTTTCCTCAGATAGATGGACCGTCCCCTTCTTCACTCTCGCAGCTCCCTTGCCCACTTGCAGCAGCTGCTGCCAAAGAAAAAGGCTCCAGGGGTAACAGCCTCTGCTGGGCTGAACCTTCCCCTTGCCTCACGTCAAGCACCAGAAACTGTCCTCTGCACTCTGTTTTTCCCTTCTCCACCGCATCTACCACTGTCATCTCTGCATCTCCAAGCATGAAGCTAGCAGAATTGGTTCCAGGGAATACTGGAAGAGAAATAGGTAGCAGCACAAGTAGCCGCAGCTTGAACTTTCTGCTTCCGACTGCTAAAGTGAATCCGCAAACAAGCGAGTGCCACGCACGCTTCCTCTTGCAGCCCGGGCCATTCGCACAGCAGCCTGCTGCTCTGCCTTCGTTCTTATGCTCTTCGTAGCAGGTCGCGCTTTCGTTTAGCTGGAGACGAACAGTCGTCTGCTTCTCGCCCAGAGAGCACGGTGCTGGCAGCGAAAGCCTCCAGGCTGCTGCCTCTGCCCAAACACGCCTGGCCTCTGCACTTTCTCTCTCAGCGCTAGGTAGCAGCACATTCGGTCTGCGTGGTAGCCCGAATCTTAACGGAAAGCTTCTCAGCTAAGTCTCGCACAGAGAACAGTTTGAGGTCAACGAGCTTAGCCGGAGCTTACCCTCGACGCGTGGAAACCTGTATTTGCAGCACATCCTAGTGGTAGCCCTCTTTCCTTTCCAGCCTGCACAGCGCCGGCAGACGGCGGTGCTCTCTGCACCTGCCTTCTCACTTGCAAGTACCAGCGCCAAGCTTACAGCCTTGCAGGGAGCGAAGAGGCGGATAGGCGTCTCGCCCAGAAGAAGGTGCCAGGACCAAAAGATGGTCTTCCTTTCTCCTGCTCCTTGCCCGAATTGTGGTGCTGCGTTGAAAGTCTTGCCCAGCGAAAAGCTACTCCAGCAAGTGTTTCTCTCCAAACGCATTTCGCTGAGCGAGAGCTACACGGACAGTTTGCACTCGGTGAAACAGCAAGAAAATGCTTGTCCGTCGAGCTGAAGGAAAATCCCTGCACAGCACACTGTGGCTGCGTGCAGTGTTCACGCTGAAGAGCGGCAAAGCTCCAAGCCATGGCTGGGCTTCACTTCTGTCCAGAGCACAGAAGGCGAAGAACCAAGCAGCTGGGCACCGGGCTCATGTACTCAGGGGAGCCAATTTCAAATGTCCAGCCAAGAGCTGCTTCACAAGCACATGCAGCTGAGAATGCTCTGGCTGCTTCAGAAAGGAAGGCGCAGCCCTTGCACTCCTGGACACAAGCTGGCCAGCAGCAGGTTCCTAAACCTTCCGTGCTGCAGAGTGCATGCAGCTGGAGCACAGCCAGAAGGAGGCG